>NC_066516.1:23252217-23372217 GCF_024679095.1 Eriocheir sinensis
CGGAGGTGCAAGCAGGCAGGCAGGCGGGCGGGCAGGCAGCAGGGGAGGGAGGGAGGAGCAGACCGGAGGGGGAAGTGACGAGCAGGCGGGGAGGGAAGGCAGTCATTCGCCGGACGTGGTGGAGAGTGGAGGTTACGCGGTTCACCTCACGGCTCCATCACGCGCTCTGTCTCCTCCACCCACCACCTCTTGGCAGCTCCTCTACCCACACCTCGTGAACGTCTAGGTGCTAGTGGCGGGAGGGCGGGAGACAGTGGGCCGCGGTTCTCGGTGGCGGGTGGTAGTGTAGTGCTTTGAAAGGCTTGTGGAGGCGGCGAGCTGGGTCAGTAGTGCAGTGGGACGGCCCGGAGTGAGGCGAGCAGTGTGGAGTAGCCCCGGGAAGCGTCAAGCGGCCTCTCTGTGCTAGTGGAGAACTCGTCGAGGGTGTGAAGGTGTCGGTGTGTGTGTTCCCTTCCAGTTGTTCCTCAGCGCCACACACGCACCCGCCTACACCCGCATCCCTTTCGTTCCTCATTGTGTCTTCTCCTGTGTAAGTGTGTGTGTCTTCTCCTATGTAAGTGTGGTGAGGTCTCGTATACTGTACACCGGGTTATACACACACACACACACACACACACACACACACACACACACACACACACTCTGATGGATATTTACTTTGGGACTACATTTTTCTACACTGACAGACAATTAAAATCACGCTCGTTAGTTATGCCAGGTTCTTCATTTTGGGTAATAATTTGTGGTTTAGAGTAGTAGTAGTAGTAGTAGTAGTAGTCAGGAATAATAGTAAGTAGAAGTAGTAGTAGTAGTAGTAGTAGCAACCTGACGTAAACGCTAGTACAAGATGCTACGAAAAATAGGTCTTCCTTGACTCTTTCTTCTCGTCCCAAGAGTTCCAAGAGTCTTAACCAACAAACCAACCAAACAGACAGCCGGAGAAGGAGGACCGATATTTAATGCATAATATAAACGTACTCGCCCCACTAGACTGCCTCCTCCTCCTCCTCCTCCTCTCTACTCCTCCTTTTTCTCCTCCTACTGCTCCTACTGTCCCTATATGAGCTGCTATATTATTTAATCGTACCTGCCGCCTCTCCTCTCCTCATCCCTCGTCGCTGGCACTCGGCAACTAACACCAACGCTTTTATACCTCCTCATTGTGTGTGTGTGTGTGTGTGTGTGTGTGTGTGTGTGTGTGTGCAGCATCGTTTTCTATATCCACTCCCTCCCGTGGATAGATTACCACACGCGAGGATATATCGATGGGTTGATTGGCTACCCCGCATTGCCAATCAGTTAATCGGCTTACAAATAAGAGATCGTGGGACCCCTGCAGTCTGGTGTTGGTGGTGAGGGGGGGGGGGGTGATTATGGTGATGATAGTGGTGGAGGTGGAGGAGAGGTGATTGTGGTGATGATAGTGGTGGAGGTGGAGGTGGGGGGTGATGGTGGTGGCTTAAAGAGACGCCTGCCCGCCATCCCTGCCCCCCGCCCCTCCAAGCACGCGATCACCTGAGCTAATGATGACTCCCGCATAGGTAGACCCACTCACCTGCCCGCACGTGTATATTTAGCCACCAGACACTTGCATCACACACACACACACACACACACAGACACACGGGATTATATGGTGTTTTGCTGTCCGGGTATGTTTGCTGCAGGTTCCTTTCATCCGTGGCGCCCCTCCTCCCCTCTTCCCTCCAACCCCTCCCTCCACTGCCCACACGTCCTCTCTCTTCTCCCTCTGTGTGTGTGTGTGTGTGTGTGTGTGTGTGTGTGTGTGTGTGTGTTGGTATAGAGGGGCAAAAGAAATGTTGACTTGAGACAATAAACTTGATATATATTGCAATTTCTCTCTCTCTCTCTCTCTCTCTCTCTCTCTCTCTCTCTCTCTCTTTCACCTCTACCTTTTATCTCAAGTGTCAGACAGGGCTCTTACACACCTCGTTTTGGCCACAGACCCGCCCCTGCCGCATTCCCTCTCCTTCCCTCTCTTGCGTTTCCTCCCTTTTTTTCTCTCCCACCCTCTCCGAACTGGTTGGCGCTGCTTCTTTAATACGATACGGACACTCACCCACCCACCCACTGACTCCCTCTCTCCCTGTCCCCTTCCACCCCGCTGGTATATATATGTAGTGGACTGGCTGGGTTTCTGTGTGTGTGTGTGTGTGTGTGTGTGTGTGTGTGTGTGTGTGTTCAATAACTTGGGTCTTTTTGTTTTCACTCGGACGTGTTTACACTTCGAGTTGTTTGGATGGAGCTGATTCTTATATATGGATCTTGAGGGGTGAGGTTGGTGAGGGATTGACAGTGGTGGAGGGTAGAGTCAGGAGAGGTAGAGCAGTGGATAGGCAAGAAAGATAAGGGTGTTAAGTTTTAGAAGTAGAAATGGGAATGAATAAGAGTGACGGTCGTAGAAATTGGAGATGGTGATAGGGGAGACGGATGAAGGATTAGTTAGGGATTAGGGGAAGAGTTAGGAGAGGTAGACCAGAGGAGAGGTGAGGAGGAGGAGGAGGAGGAGGGTGTTAGGTTTTAGAAGTAGACCAGGGAGAAGGTGAAAAGAGTGAGGGGTGGACACTCGGTCAATCTTCACTCTGGCATTGGAGAACAGTAGTAGTGGGCCCGATACGTTTAAGAACATGGACGTAAGCATTCACAACACGCTAAGTTTTACACGACTTTGCACCTTGACCGGGAAAAAAAACACCCATGAAAACCCGATCAATCTTCACTCTGGCCTTGCAAAATAGTAGTAGTGGGCCCGATACGTTTTAGAACATGGTAAGCATTCACAACACGCTAAGTTTTACACGACTTTGCACCTTGACCGGGAAAAAAAACACCCATGAAAACCCGATCAATCTTCACTCCGGCCTTAGAAAACAGTAGTAGTGGGCCCGATACGTAAGCATTCACAACACGCCAAGTCTGCCCCAATCTATAGTCCCCTTTTACCCACTCCCTCCTAGTCCCAGCCACACCGTCCTCTGCTACCCCGAACACCTGTCAAATAATCATCAGCTGGGGTTGGAACACACTCACTCCTATCACGCTATCCGCTATCCGTCCCCCCTTTTGCCCTAATTACTTCCCCTTTGCCTACAGCCCTCTGCCACCCCGGCCTCATGTCACACAATCATCAGCTGAGGTTGTGTTTTGTCGTGCTAGAAATCCACTCCGCTACCACGCCACACGCTATATTTTGTCCTCTCTTTTGCTCTAATAACTCTACTGCTCCTTCACCTGCACCCTCACCTAAGTTCACCGCCCTCTGCCACCCCGACCACGTGTCATACAATCATCAACTGAAGTTTTGCCCTGTCAGAAACCCACTTACTTCTATCACGCGAGTCGCTATCTGTCATTTTCGCTACATGCCAAGTCTGCCCCGATAACTTTACTCCCCCTTTGCCTACACCCTCCCAGCCCCTACCCTCTGCCACCCCGACCACGTGTCATACAATCATCAACTGAAGTTTTGCCCTGTCAGAAACCCACTTACTTCTATCACGCGAGTCGCTATCTGTCGTTTCCGCTACATGCCAAGTCTGCCCCGATAACTTTACTCCCCTTTTGCCTACACCCTCCCAGCCCCTACCAACCCGACTGCACGCTATATTTTCATCAGCTGGGGTTGTGTTTGGACGCGCTTGAAACCAATTGATTTACTCCTATCACATCAGTCGTTTTTTGTCCTCCCTTCTACTACTCACCAAATCTTCCTGAATAACTTTACTCACTTTTCCTACACCCTCCCAGCTCCTGCACTCTCCCACCTCGACCACATGTTTTAGAATCACTCACTCCTACCACGTCAGCCTCTCCCTATCTGTCCTCCCTTCTGCTACTTACCAAATCTTCCTGAATAACTTTACTCACTTTTCCTACACCCTCCCAGCTCCTGCACTCTCCCACCTCGACCACATCTTTTAGAATCACTCACTCCTACCACGTCAGCCTCTCCCTATCTGCCCTCCCTTCCTCTACTCGCCAAGTCCTTCGCCCAATACCTGACTCGCGAACATCAGGATTCCCAGGCTCTTCCGGCGCTCAAATGTTTCCAAAGACCACAAAGGAGATTAGTCGAGTTCTCATGAGTAATTTTCAACGTTCATGGTGCAAAAGCCTTGTCAAACTATCACTAGGCTCCTAAAACTACCCATGGAAACGCTACCCACCTCTAGGAAAGCTTATGAAATGCGAGTGTGTGTAGCCCCGATATGTTTGAGAAGGGCCTAAAACACACCAACACTCCTCCTCCTCCTTCTCCTCCTCCTCCTCCTCCTCCTCCTCCTCCTCCTCCTCCTCCTCCTCCTTCTCCTCCTCCTCTGCCAGCTGTGCCTAATATTGGTGGACGGACAAGAGAAGAGGGTGTCTGTCGGCTTGGCTACGGGGATAATGAAAAGTCTCACGAGAATTTTGTCCATCAAGCCTTCTAATATCGGCCTGGATTGTTTAACTCCTTCCTTCGTTGTCTTTTTTTATCTTTTATTTGTTTTTGTCCGTGTATTGGTATTTTTTTATCTTTTATCTTTTTATCTTTATTTTTTATCTTTTTATCATTTTTTTATCTGTATTTGTATTTTTTTATTTTTTATCTTTTTATCTTTATTTTTAATCCTATCTTTTATCATTTTTTTATCTGTATTTGTATTTTTTTAATCTTTTTATCTTTATTTTTAATCCTATCTTTTTATCATTTTTTTTATCTGTATTTGTATTTTTTTATCTTTTATTTGTTTTTTGTTCGTGTATTTGTATTTTTCTTTCTGGGTCAAGTTTGTATTCGTTATATTTTTTTCTTTCGTCTTTGTGTATTTATATATATTTTTTTCTTATCCGTCTTTGTGTATTTATATTTTATGAGTTTGTTTTTCTAATCGTGTTCGTAAAATTACTTGAGTGCCGTTTTAGCATTCCTCCACTCGTGTGTGTGTGTGTGTGTGTGTGTGTGTGTGTGTGTGAGCGAGTGTGCGCCTAGAGTTTCCAGTAGTATCCCCTTCCGTCTCTCTACTCCCCCCCCCCAGCCCCCACCCCTCCGTCTATCCCTACTCCCTTCCACCCCTCTCTCACCCCTCCGTCCTTCTCTCATTCCTCCGTCCAGCTCCACCCCCCTCTCTGTTCCTCTCTCCCCTGCGTCCCTTGTTTCTGAGTTCTACTTATATAACCGCCTCGCTCCCTCCCCGTCGCCCCTGCTATTCCCGAGCAACCTTTGTTTCCGGGACGCGCGTGGCAGAGAAAGGGGGGCGGGGAGCGCGGGTGCTGTGTTTGGCTTTCCCGATATGTGGCAGCGTCGGGAGGGATGTGGAATTGTATTACTGCTGGATGTGGCTGCTGCTGTGTACTAGTGTTGGTGTGGCTGTGTGTGGTGCTGTGTCAGTGGCTTCTCGGAGTGCTGTGTGTTGCTGTGGAAAAAGGGATGGAAAGTTGTATTGCGATGAGGTGTGGCTAAGGACGCTATGGCTATGTACAGTATAGGTCTGGCTGTGGTGTTAGGTGAATGGGAGTGTGGGTGGGTGGGTGGGTGGGGTCTTATGGTATGGCTAACACACGGATGAAAGGAGACTACAAGAGGCCAGGCAGACGGCCTATGCTTGGTAGCTTCTGAATGTGGGTTATTTACGAACTTCCCTCCCTATCCATAAACCATACACAAACAATATTATCAATGTTTCTTCACCAGCGTTCACCTGTTGAAACATTCTTTATTGTTTTCGTAATACCACGTCTAGAATCGATGTTATTAATAGCAGTAGTAGTAGTAGTAGTAGTAGGAGGAGGAGGAGGAGGAGGAGGAGGGGGAGAAGAAGGAGCTGACGCTGGCTGTGGTTGCATGGCTGTGTGGCTGTGTGGCTTAGATTCATGTGGCTGTGTAGGAGAGGACGTGGAGCTGCATCACTGAACGCTGTACATAGACGACTCTCCACGCTTAATGTGATCAGTGAGACCCGTGGAAAGAGTTTGAAATTGATTGCCTTGGTTTTCCCGAAGACACTGCATCTGCCAACCAAGCCATGCCTCTGGGGCGAAATAAATGAGCGCGAGATAAAAGAGTTTAAAATTTATTGCCACGTTCCTCCTTAAACAATGAGCCAAACAACGATAGCTACGGAGCCAAGACAAATAGGAGGACAGACGTTTTAGATTTACTCTTTGCTTTCTCCTCAGCAAGCCAAGCCGATGGAACGCGAATTACATAGCAGGCAAATAGATACAAGGAAAGCGTAGAATCAGCTAACCAAACCTATAGGACATTAGGTACATAGCGTACATATAGGCAGATACAAGAAAAGGCGATCTATATTAATTCCCACATTTCTCCTCATACTTTAAATCATCCAGGCAAACCTATAGGACATAAGCTACATAGCGTACATATAGAGAGATACAAGAAAAAGCGATCTATATTAATTCCCCGATTTCTACTCAAACATTAAATCAGTCAGCCAAACCTATATAACGTAAACAACATCAGACCGACACCAACATGGGAGTTAAGATTTTATTTGACTGAGAATAAAGGATTGGGTATGCAAGGGAGTGGATGCGAGTGGAAGCAGGAAATATGAGGGGAAAAAAGAGTGGAATGGGTCTGGTTGAAGTATGGAGGACAGAGAAGGAAGGAAAAAAAGACTGATAGATATACATAAGAGAGACATTTTATATTCATTTATCAGGTTCTTCCTCCGACCCTTGAATCAGCCAGGCAGCCAAACCTATAGGACGTAAACTACTTCAAAGTCACTCGATATATCTTAATACAGTTTACGAGAAGCCATTATCGATAAACCCCGTTCGCTCCCTCTTTTTCATATGCAAAGAGTCAAGGAACGTTAGCCAAACACATACATATATACATACATACAAACATACAGACCGACACCAACATGGGAGTTAAGGATTTATTAGACTGAGAATAAAGGATTGGGTATACAAGGGAGTAGGTGCGAGTGGGAGGAAGAGATATTAGGGAGAAAGAGTGGAAGGAGTCTGGTTGAAGTATTGAGGTCATTGAGGTCAGAGAAAGAATTAGAGAGAGAGAGAGAGAGAGAGAGAGAGAGAGAGAGAGAGAGAGAGAGAGAGAGAGAGAGAGAGAGAGAGAGAGAGAGAGAGAGAGAAAATAGGATCGGTAACAGGTGTGGGTGACGAAGAAAGGGGCGCAGGAGGATGGAAAATAAGGAGATCTTGTTAAAATATGAAAGACTGAGCGAGAGAGAGAGAGAGAGAGAGAGAGAGAGAGAGAGAGAGAGAGAGAGAGAGAGAGAGAGAGAGAGAAAGGTTGATTATTCCCTCCATCACCTTCCCATTTTCTCTTATCTTGTGGAAGGAAAAGATGAAACGACACCGTAAACTGAGCCATCACCTTTTTTTTTTTTCCTTCTTTCCTCACTCGCTTTTCTTCCGGGTGGCCGCTTATTGAGAGAGAGAGAGAGAGAGAGAGAGAGAGAGAGAGAGAGAGAGAGAGAGAGAGAGAGAGAGAGAGAGAGAGAGAGAGAGAGAGAGAGAGGATGAGAAGGGAAGGGAATGCGAAGGAAAGATAAGTTGAAGTGTAAAGGAACACAAAGGAAATTGAAGGGAAGGGGGAGAGAGAGAGAGAGAGAGAGAGAGAGAGAGAGAGAGAGAGAGAGAGAGAGAGAGAGAGAGAGAGAGAGGGGAAGGGAGATAAAGATGAGAAAGATGAAGGAGTTGAAGGAAGAGAAATGAAGAAGATAGGAAAAATGAATAAGAGATGAAAGGAAGAGGAAACGGAGGTACGGAGTCGAGAAAGAAGAAAGAAAAAAAGAGAAGAAAGAAAATAAGGACAAGGGAGGAGGAGGAGAGAGAAGAGACAGCAGATGAGGAGGGGAGGAGGAGAGGAAAGGGAAGTAGGGAGAGAGGAGAAACAAAAGAAAGGAGAAGAAGAAGTGAGGGGGAAACGTGAAATGGGGTGCAAAGATGAGAGGAAAGAGAAAGAGAAAAAAAAAGTAAGATAATGAAGAAGAAAAATGAAGACACAAATTTGAGGAAAGGGAGACGATAAAAAAGGAAGAGGGGGATGAAAAGAAAAATGGAGGTAAGATGAGGTACAGAAATGAGAG
The DNA here is from genome assembly GCF_024679095.1 of Eriocheir sinensis. Classification (NCBI taxonomy): domain Eukaryota; kingdom Metazoa; phylum Arthropoda; class Malacostraca; order Decapoda; family Varunidae; genus Eriocheir; species Eriocheir sinensis. The sequence continues at coordinate 23,260,305 of NC_066516.1, forward strand.
GAGGAGAGGGAAGGAAAGAAAAAGAAGAGGGAGAGAGAGAGAGAGAGGAGAGAACAAGGTACAGAAATGAGAGAAGAAGGGAAGGGAAAGAATAGAAAGAGGAGAGAAGAGAAAACAAAGAATAGAAATGAGAGGAGGAGACAGAAGAGGGAGCAAGACACAGAAATAGAAGAAGAAGGAGAGGGAGAGAATGAAGCGAAAAGAGAAGAGGGAACAAGGTACTTAAATTAGAGAAGAGGTAGAGGGAGAGAAGAAAAAGAAGTGAAAGAATAGGAAAATATAGAAATGAGAGGAGAGAAAAAGGGAAGCAAAAGACGCAGAAAGGAGAGAAAAGAAAGACGAAAGATAAGGAGTTTGAGTGTGAAGAAAAGCGCAGTGTGTGTGTGGAGGGGGGTTGGGGGGGGGAGGAGGGGCAATATAGCAGCTGGCAAGGTACAAAAATGAAAGACGTAGAGGAAGAGACGAAAGCGAGGAGAGAGAGGAGAGGGAACAAGGTAGTATATGAATTAGAAAGGAAGGAGACGAAAGCTGAAGAGGAGGAGGAATAAGAGAAAGGCGCAGGGAGTGTGTGGGGGAAGGAGGGGCAATATAGCAGCTGGTAACAAGGTATAGAAACGAAAGAAGTAGAGGAAGAGACGAAAAAGAAGAGATTGAGAGGAGGCTGTATATGAATTAGAAAGGAAGGAAACGAAAGAAGTAGAGGAAGAGACGAAAAAGAAGAGAGAGAGAGGAGGTTGTATATGAATTAGAAAGGAAGGAAACGAAAGATGAAGAGGAGGAGGAATAAGAGAAAGACGGAGGGACGGGAGAGGGAGGGGCGAGGTAGCAGCTGGTTGGTCATGATAATTCGGAGGCGGGGGACCGTCAAGGAGTAGTAATTACCTTCGCTACCGCCACCGCCTCCCTCCGCCCCGCCATTCCTTTACTCCCCGGCTGCTAAAAGGAAGAAGCTAAATTAACACGTCGCCCTGTCCTACCCTGGGAAATACTGTCACCTTTATTGTGTTTTGTTTCTTTGTTTATTTTATTTATTTTTTTTTTATTTTACATGTGAACAAAATGGATATGTCTGTGTCCGACCCGGGAAAACAATGTCGCCTATATTTTGTTTTGTTTATTTATCCATTAGTTTATTTGTCTTTATTTGTTTGTTATGGTATTTCCTCCTCCTCCTCCTCCTCCTCCTCCTGTTACTTGATTATTATGGGCGTCAGTTGTCCGCTTTTAGGATTTTCTCTGCTACGTTATCACATCTTCCAGCCTTTTTTTTTTGGGGGGGGGGTGAGTGGGGTTGGGTGGGAGGAAGGGGGGTTATTCCTTTCCAGAGCTAGAGTCATCCCTGAGTTAGTGTATCGTTGAGTCACTCCCCACCCCGGTTATCTTCACTCGCGATGATATATTGACCTCGCTATGATGATCCGTCGAGTGCATCCTGTCTCAAAAAAGAAAGAAACCATCAACACCAAAATACTAATAAAACTGTGTCCATTAAAAAATTATCACAACTGTAATTTTCATGTAACTTTTTTTTCTTTTATTACTCTCAGAATCACATTTCTTCGCTCCTCTTATGTTATTATTTTTCTTTCAGTGACTGTTTACACACACACACACACACACACACACACACACACACACACACACACACACGTGCTTGCCTGCCTGCCCTGGTCTCATTTCAAATCATTTCCGCATCAAATCAGTTATAATATCCATCTCCCCGGCAGTTTGTCATCCTAATGGTCATTATACTCGCCAGGTGGTCAGGTGTTTGAGGCTAATTAGCGCGGCCGTGACTCAGGTGACGTGATGCCTAATTAGATAACACTGACCTCAAATAAAACCAGTCGGAATAGGTGGGTGGAAGGGATAGTGTGGAGGGAGAAGGGAGGAATAGGTAGGTTGAGGGGGGTGGAAGGGAGTGGATGAGAAATTAAATAGAGAGGGAGGGGATAGAGTAGAGGGAGTTGGGAGGAATAGGTAGGTTGAAGGGGGGTGGAAGGGAGTGGATGAGAAATGAAATAGAGAGGGGAGGGATAGAGTAGAGGGAGTTGGGAGGAAGAGGTGAGTTGAAGGGTGGAAGGCGAGGGGAAAGGTGGAAAGAGGGGAAACTAAAGCCAATTAAGCGAGGTCAGGCGGCAGGTGGCTTGACTTGATAGGTACTGGGACACCGAGGACCTCACCTGCCCCCCCCCCCCCCTCTCTCTCTCTCTCTCTCATACGCATTTTTCTTTCATTTCATCGTCCTTGTTTTTTTCATCCTCTGTCCTCCCGTCTCCTCCTCCTCCTCCTCCTCCTCCTCCTCCTCCCTGCCACGCCCTCCTCACGTGCGGGTGTCGTGTCGCCCTGGAACAAATACCTCACGCAAGACATTGATTAGGGACATTTTTTTCCACTTTCCTTCCTTCTCTCCCTCCTTTGTCCCTTCCTCTCTGCAATTCGCCTTTCCTCCTCCTCCTCGCCTTTTTTTTCCTTTGGTTTTCCTTCCTTCCCCTTTATTCTTTCCTTTTCCTCTCTTATTCCTTCCTTTGCTCTGTTCCACTTTCCTTTTTTCCTTCCTTGTCCCTTCCTCTCTCCAATTCGCCTTTCCTTCCCCCCCATTCTTTATTTTTCCTCTCTTATTCCTTCCTTTGCTGTTCCACTTTCCTTCCTTCCCTCCTTCCTTGTCCCTTTCTCTCTCCAATTCGCCTTTTCTCCTCCTCGCATTTTTTCTCCTTTAATTCTCTTTCCTCCCTTCCTTCCTTCCCTTTCACTTTCTCATCTTCAATACTCCTCTCTTTGCCCCGCTCCACTTTCCTTCTTCCTTCTCTCCATCCTTGTTCTTTCCTCCACCTCACTTATTTTTGCACTTTTTCGGGTCATTGATTTCCTCCATTCACCCTTAACTTCATGACCTCATATATTTTCCCTTTATTTTGTTCTTCCTCCTTCCTCCCCCTTCCGTCTTACTGTCTGTCTATCTGTATCTCTACTTGTATTAGTGATGCCTCCCTTGAGGGGCACCTTGGACCTCCCGTTAGTGGTGCAAGCGAATTATATTTATAGTGGCTGTCGTGATAGATTACTCTTAACCAACCCATCAGTCTGTCTTCCTATTTATCTATCTACCTATCTATATATCTACTTCTCAACTGAATCTAATGACAGGCTTAGATGATTTTTACTGAGTATCTCTAAGAGTATCTCTCTGAGTATCTCACAGGATTGGGCTGAGTTGGGCTGGGCACAGGAAGGCTACTCAGGGTTAGGCAGCACTGGGCGGGGTCTGGTTTGATTGATCTGGCCTGGTCTGGGCTGGGCGGGTTCGTGCGTTGGCTCGTAAAGGCGTGTCTGGCGTGGCGTCTGACGTTTGCAGGCCTGGCTTACGTAAGGAATGATGGACTGGCGTGTGTTGTGTGTGGTGCGTATAGTGTGGCTCCGTGTGTGTGGAGGGCAGGGGGAGGTTGTGTGTGTGGGGGGGCGGGGAGGAGAGGGTAGGGTAGCGTGGGGTAGGATAGGTTTTGTGTGAAGGTTGTGTGTGGGGGGGAGGGGGGAGAGGGTAGGGTAGCGTGGGGGTAGGATAGGTTTTGTGTGAAGGTTGTGTGTGGGGGGGAGGAGGGAGAGGGTAGGGTAGCGGGGGTAGATAGGTGTGTGTGTATTGTTGTTGTTGTTGTTGTTGTTGTTGTTGTTGTTGTTTTGACATATACTAACCTTACATTCTCTTTCTTTTCAGGTAAGTGTTGGCAGTAGTTGTCCGCGTGGATGTTTTCGGTCAGGTGAGGTGGGGGTGGATGTGGATGTGAGTGTGTGGATGGGTAGGTGGGTGGGTGTAGTTTACTGCAGCCTGATCACGTGCTGGACTCATTATCGCCATCAAGAGCCCTCCTGATTAGACCAAGTTCATTAGTAGGTCTCAGGGCACGGCTGGGACCTTCACACACCACACACCCCATCTTCGTTGCTCAAGGGGGGACAGTAATTACTACTTATCAGCGGTAAAAACTGTGTGTGTGTGTGTGTGTGTGTGTGTGTGTGTGTGTGTGTGTGTGTGTGTGTGTGTTTTTACAGCAAAGGAGTCAGTTCAAGGTCATTAAAAAGGAAACAAATATGAAAAAAAAAGCCCGCTGTCTGTCTGTCTGTCTGTCTCCTAAGTTGATGCTGGACAAACATTTCAGTTCTTTTAACAACACACTACAACACAAGAGGATAGAAATACAAACCCTTCCGTAGGTTATAAAACAAAGATCAACAGGCTAAGAGAATCAGATCGCGACACTGGGCTGCTGCAGGGCGAATCTGGCACGTTACCTAAGAGATCACAGAGGCGGCAGATGGAGTTCAGTGTCGGGAAGTGAAGTCGGCTGTGTGTCTGGGCATAAGTAACCCCTCACATTATAACTTCTAAAATGTAAATCCCATAAACATCGATTCTCGGGGCCACTATCAAGTTTAAGGCGCTTTTAACCTGGTAGCTGCGGGGATCATGTATTTTAATGGTCCCTCTAAGCGAGTAAAATGAGAAAAAATCATCACTCACACAAACCATTTCATAATATATATCAACGCATTTGTGATGAGTTTATGCATCATCTATTTTTTGGGGGGGGTTATATCACGGCACAAATTTGGCCCGTCGCTGCTACACGGTAAAGCCACAAATTTGGCCCCTCGCTGCTACCGGGTTAAACTCCTCAGCCGTCTATATAGCTTTACGAACTTGAAACTCCTCGCGCGCCAAGACCTCTCCGCGCGAATCTTAAGCATCAGGAAGGAAACAGAAGCAGAGTCGCAGCCAAGAGTTAGATTAGTGGGACCGAGCGGAAAAGATTGCGGACGTTAGGTAGGTCGCATGAAAAAGGAGGAGGCGAGGAAAGTCAGCGCGAGAATAAGCTCTTGTGTCGCTTAGAAACGTTTTTGTAAATTCGAGAAAAGGCAGAGTTGGAATGCTCTCTTCTATCTTCTTTTCCCTCTCCTCTGCTTTCCTCTCCCTCTTTCTCCTCCTTCCTTATTCCGTCTTTCTCTTCTTGACTTCTTCCCATGCCCCCTGTTCAATCCCTTCCCTTCCTCCTACGCCCATTCCACCCCGCTATCTCCATCTCCCTCCCACCTGCCTCCTTCTCTCCCCCCTCTCCTTCCTTCCCTCCAGTCTTTCCCCTTCCCCTGGCTATTTTTCCCTTCCTCATCCCCTCTTTCCCCATCATCTCCCTTCTCATTTCCCTTCATTTCCTTCCCTTTACCAAGTTTCCATTTCCTCCCTCTCTCCTTTCCTGATAGCTCCCCTTTCTTCACTCCCTCTCTCTCTCCTTCCTCTGTCTTTTCGTCCTCACATCCTTCCCTTTACCAAATTTCTGTTCCCTCTTACTCCCCTTTACTTCCCTCCCTTCTCTCCTTCCCTCCCCTTGCCATGTTTCTCCTCCTCCTTCTCTTCTTTTCCCTCCTCCTCCTCCTCCTCTTCCTCCTTTCATCTCTTTTCCCTCCTCCTCACCCTCTTTCCTTTTACATTCAACATGTCTCTTGCTTTTTTATGTAAATCATCTTTTTTTTCTCTTCTTCCTTCTTGTCCCTCTCCTCTGCTTTCCTCTCCCTCTTTCTCCTCCTCCCTTCTCCGTCTTTCTCTTCTTCCCATGCCCCTTGTTCATTCTCTTCTTCTTCTTCTTCTCTCGTTGTCCTTTTCGAATTCTTTCTTTTTCTTTCCCTCCATATTCCTTCTTTCTCCTCTTCTCTCCCTCTTCCTCTCCTCTCTCCCTTCTTTTACTCTCCTCCTCTCTTCTCGCCCTCCCTGCATCTTCTCTTCTTTCCTCCCAATTCCTTCTTTCTCCTCTGCCTTTCGTGGTCACTTCCTCCTCCTCTTCCTTCCTCTTCTTTCTCCCTCCTTTTTCTTGCCTCCACTCCTCCCGCCCTCCTTTATTTTCTCTTCTTCCTCCCTCATTCCCTTTTCCTCCTTCCTGTCCCCTTCCCTTGTTCCTCCTCATCTCTTTCTTCCTCTCCTCTCTCTTTTCTTTTCCTCTCTTTCTTTCCTCCCCCATTCCCTTTTCCTCCTTCCTCCTCATCTCTTTCTTCCTCTCTCCCTCCTTTTCCTTTCTTTCTTTCCTTCCCCATTCCCTTTTTCTCCTTCCTGTCCCCTTCCCTTGTTCCTTCTTATCTCTTCCTTCCTCTCCTCTCTTCCTCCTTTTCATAGTTTCTCTTTTTTTTTTTCCTCCAACATTCAAGTTTCCTCCGGCGTCATTTATTCAACTCTTTTGTCTCCAGTTTCTTTTTCCTCCACTCCCACTGTCCCTTCTCTCTCTCTCTCTCTCTCTCTCTCTCGCTCTTTCCTCCCTTCTTCTCCCTCCACTCAACTTCATGCAACTTTGATCAAACTTTCCTCCCGCCAGTGTCTTTTTCTTCCTCCTGCTCCTCCTCCATTCCTTTAAACCTTGTCCTCTCCTTCTCTCTTCTCTATCCTCTTTACTCTTTTCCTCTTCTGGTCTGCTGTCTTCACTCTATTCTTCCTGCTTTCAACTTATCCAACCTCTTTTTTTCTCTGCTAGTTTCTTGTTTCTCCTCATTTATCACTCTTCTGTTTTCTCCTCTCTTCCCTTCTCTTTTTTACTCTTATCTCCCTTTCTCTTCTCTTCCTCCTTCTCCTCCTCTTGCCTCCTTCCCCCGTAAGTAACTTTCTTTTCACTGATGGTTTCTTGTTTCTCCTTTCATGCTAACACTCTTCTTTTCTCTTCTCTTCTCCACCTTGCCCCTGTCGCTCCCCTGTTTGTTTCACGTCGCGTCAATGTCTCTGTGCTTGTCCGAACCCTGCTTTTTCCCCTCACTTAATGCATATTTCTCTCTCTCTCTCTCTCTCTCTCTCTCTCTCTCTCTCTCTCTCTCTCTCTCTCTCACGTGCTGCCATTTCCTTTCTGGCAAGCCTAAACCACCTCCTCCTCCTCCTCCTCCTCCTCCTCCTCCTCCCGTGGCCGCAGGTGGATGCTCTTCTTATGATCACATCAGACTTACGAACAGGACTCGACTTGGCGTGTTTTGCCTCTCCATCTTCTTCACGACTTCACTCAACAGCCTCCGCCTCGTTCCTCTGCTCTTTATCTCTCGCGGTGCAGCATCTGGGCGTTTAGGGCGGTAGGTCAGTTCCGCCTCTCACATCACCTATTTCCAAAGGCCAAAAAAGAGGTCAGTCCGATTTTAATGAGTGTTTTTTTTTTTAGGTTCACGGTACAGAGGAAGGGTCAAACTACTACCAAGGTCATAAAACTACCCCTGGAAATGCCCAAAACTCCTACGAAAACCCGTGTCATAGGTTCACGGTACAGAGGAAGGGTCAAACTACTACCAAGGTCATAAAACTACCCCTGGAAATGCCCAAAACTCCTACGAAAACCCGTGTCATAGGTTCACGGTACAGAGGAAGGGTCAAACTACTACCAAGATCATAAAACTACCCCTGGAAATGCCCAAAACTCCTACGAAAACCCGCGTCAAATATGTGTACCTGCTTGGGCGACGAAATGTTTATGAATATGGACCTAAGAGACACCCGCACAGGCCAGCCGTGGGGATTTACAAGCTTACATTATACTTGGAGTGACAGCCAAGGATGTGTGTGTAAGCTTAACATCACGCTTCGTTCTATCTTTCTGAGTGTTGTTGTTGTTGTTGCCGCTGATGTCCTCAACTTCTAAGCCTTTATATTATGTCATGTTTGTTTGAAGTGCATCCACGTGGGGCAAGACATGAGAGGTTAAACAATGGTGGACAGAATATAATATCGCGAGACCTTTACGCTTCGCTCTTGGTTCTCCTTCAGCTGGGAGATTAGAAACGTGAATAAGGGCTGTGGTAGGGTGTGTGATGTGCACGTTGGGAAGCCTTGAGGCAATAAATAGTGGCCTCCGGGGTGTCGGGCTTAGCCTCCTTCGTGTTTCGTGGTGAGTCCTTCAGCCAAGAGAAGAGGAAGGGAAATAAGGCCTCTGGAGGAGTCTTTGTTTATCAGTGCACATGTGGAGAAGACTTGGGACGATAAACAGTGGTCTCCAGGTTATGTCTAGTCTTCGTGTTTAGGGTGATGGCTGACGGGTCTTACTTCAGCGTATAGGAAAGGGACGGAAATAAGGCGTCTGGAGGAGTCTATGTTTATCAGTGCACATGTGGAGAAGACCTGGGACGATGATCAGTGGTCGCCAAGCTATGTTTAGTCTCCTTCATGTTTCGTGGTGATGCCTGATGGGTCTTGCTTCAGCCTAGAGAACATGGGAAGAGACAAGAGGAAATAGAAGAGAGAAGAGGCAAGGGTTAGAGGAGTGGAGGAGAGGAGAAGAGGAAAGAGGAGAGAGAAGAGGCAAGGGTTAGAGGAGTGGAGGAGAGGAGAAGAGGAAAGAGGAGAGAGAAGAGGCAAGGGTTACAGGAGTGGAGGAGAGGAGAAGAGGAAAGAGGAGAGAGAAGAGGCAAGGGTTATAGAAGGGGAGGAGGAGAGGAGAAGAGGAAAGAGGAGAGAGAAGAGGCAAGGGTTATAGAAGGTGGACAGGAGAAGAGGAGAGAGAGAGAGAGAGAGAGAGAGAGAGAGAGAGAGAGAGAGAGAGAGAGAGAGAGAGAGAGAGAGAGAGAGAGAGAGAGAGAGAGAGAGAGAGAGAGAGAGAGAGAGAGAGAGAGAGAGAGAGAGAGAAGGGCTGTGGCAGAGTCTGATTTATAAGCCGAGTTAATGAACGCGCGGGCAAGCCTTGAGACGTGCTTTGGCTTCTATAAGTTGGAATAAATATTTTGACACATGGATGGATGGATTATAGTAGAGAAATATGAGACAGGAGCAAACCTTACCTAGTGGATGACGCCTCAATATTACCTATGTGTGCAAAGACAGTGCGATTAGCGGGCTTTTTTTTTCTACACATTTTTGTTGTTGTTGTTGTCCTTGAGCTGCTTCCTCTCCTGTAAAATAACATACGATGACGGAAAAGGCGGATGTGGCAAGCGCTTTGAATTTTTTTTTTCTTTTTTTTCTCCTTTTTTTTCAGCAAAGGAGACAGTGCAAAGGCGTAAAAAAAAAAAAAAATGAAGAAAAAAAAAAGCCCGCTACTTACTGCTCCACGTATAGGCTGGGTTTGGGGTTGGAAGGGGAAGTGGGGGTTGAGTCACCATTGCAGGGGGGGGGGGGGGGAATTAAGTTACTATTCTTCAGGTGAGAACGCTGTATTTACTAGGCCGGTTTTGTTTAGGTTTTAATCAGAGCAACACGACGCAGGTGTTCGCTATATATCTCAACACACCGGAAAGATCAGCTCCAACCCTTCTCTCTTCCTCCTTTCCTCCCTTCCTTCCTGCCTCCCGAGTGGAAACGTTTTGGTCTGAACTGATAACACTTGGTCTGCCGCCAAATGACACCCAATAATACCTGTCTAACTGGCCTTGAAGACGCGTCCATCACACCCGGGTACGTGGTTACGCTTCGACGGGGCAGTGGGGTGGGAGGGAGGAGGGACGAAGAGGAGGAGGGAGGGAGGGACGAGGAAGAAGAGGAAGAGAATGAGAGAGTGAGAGACGAGGAAGAAGAAAAAGAGAAGTAAGAGAGAGTGAGGGGCGAGGAGGAAGAGGAAGAGAAGGAGGGAGAGAGGAACGAGGAAGAAGAGAAAGAGAAGGCGAGAGGAAGGGACGAAGAAGCTGAAAACGAAAGGAAAAAGAGAAAGAAGAAGAGAGGGAGAGAAGGAAGGAAGGAGGGACGAGGAGGGAAGGAACGAAGAGAAAGAGGAGGTAGGGAGGGATGAGGAAGAAGATATATAGAGAAAGGGAGGGACAAGGACATGGATGAGGAAATAGAGGTAGAGAAGAAGAGAGGGAGGGACGAAGAAGAGGGGGAGGAGGAGGATATAGGGAACAAGGGTACTGCTGGTGCTTGGGCGGAGAAAGGGTCGCTTAGGGAATGTCAAAAGAAGAGAAAGTTATTATAAGAGAAGGAGGAGGAGGAGGAGGAGGAGGAGGAGGAGGAAGAGGAGGAGGAGGAGGAGGAGAGGGAGAAGAAGGAGGAGTAAGAGGAAAAGTCTCAACTATTCGGGGGAAATTTGTTGAGAGAGAGAGAGAGAGAGAGAGAGAGAGAGAGAGAGAGAGAGAGAGAGAGAGAGAGAGAGAGAGAGAGAGAGAGAGAGAGAGAGAGAGAGAGAGAGAGAGAGAGAGAGCGCAAGGGCGAAGGGTCCGTTGAAGTGATGTTGCTTGTCGAAGAGAGCAAGAGAGAGAGAGAGAGAGAGAGAGAGAGAGAGAGAGAGAGAGAGAGAGAGAGAGAGAGAGAGAGAGAGAGAGAGAGAGAGTGAGAGAGAGAGAGAGAGAGAGAGAGAGAGAGAGAGAGATAGAGAGAGAGAGAGAGAGAGAGAGAGAGAGAGAGAGAGAGAGAGAGAGAGAGAGAGAGAGAGAGAGAGAGAGAGAGAGAGAGAGAGAGAGAGAGAGAGAGAGAGAGAGAGAGAGGATCCCCGACTGGCTTACGTGCGGGGGTCTGGTGTTGGGGGGAGCGGGGAAGAGAGAGGAGGGAAGAAGGGGAGGGGAAGGAGGGGGAGTATTGGACATGGTGAGAGGGGGGGAGGGGGAGGGGGGGACTGAGGGACGTATAATTGCGTTGGTAGGTTGAAAAATGTGTGTGTGTGTGTGTGTGTGTGTGTGTGTGTGTGTGTGTGTGTGTGTGTTCGCCCTTGCTCGCCTTTCTCTCAATACAATGCCGAAATAACCTTAGCAACGGGCCTTAGCAAAGATGAGGAGGAGGAGAAAGAGGAGGAGGAAGAGGAGGAGGGGGAGGAGGAGGAAGAGATGGAGGAAGAAGAGGAGGAGGAAAAAAAGTAGAAGAATGAGGAGAAGAAGCTGTTGAAGGGGTTGAGGTGAAGAGAGAGAGAGAGAGAGAGAGAGAGAGAGAGAGAGAGAGAGAGAGAGAGAGAAGGGTAGGAGGGAGGGGGCATCGATCCCTTCCCTCCCTTTAATACCCTAACACAACCCCGTTTGCTTGCACTAACCCCACCCCACCCTTCTTCTCTCTCTATCTATCTATCTATCTCCATCTATCTGTCTACCTATCTAATTTTTTATCTATTATGTACCTGTCTATCTTTCTATATCTTTATCTATCTATCTAGACAGAGAGAGAGAGAGAGAGAGAGAGAGAGAGAGAGAGAGAGAGAGAGAGAGAGAGAGAGAGAGAGAGAGAGAGAGAGAGAGAGAGAGAGAGAGAGAGAGAGAGAGAGAGGAGGGACAAAGAGGAGGTGGTGGAGGAGGAGGAGAAGTAACATATACCTATCTACCTATCTATCTATTTATCCCTGAATACGGTGAAAAAAAAGAAGAGGTGGCGGAGAAGGAGAAGTAACCTTTATCTATCTACCTATCTATCTATCTATCCCAAAATACGGTGAAACTCCCATCTATTTTTAATGTTGGTTTCTGCCACGTGTCTGTTTCATGTCTCGCTCTCGTTTCCTCGCCCCTTGAACTTCCGTTACGTCTCTCCTGATGGCCGCCGTGTTAATATATAAACGCCAGGAGGGAGGGCTGCCAGGGCTCGCGTGGGGGTGCTGTTGGTCAGTCGTGGGAGGCTCGGTTTGATTGGGAGCTCCAGGTTTTATTATGCTCTTAAGCTGATTATGTTTTAGTTTGGTTCTTGTATTGCTCTTCCGTCTCCCCGATCACTACCACCATCCTCCCGACCCACCATTGATGTTTTTCCTTATTCCTCTTCTTTTATTTCGTTCCGTTTCTTTCTCTTCATTTCCCTTTCTTTTTTCTATTTTCCATTCGCTTTATTTCCTTCTCATTCCATTCCTTTCCATAATTTTCCTTTTCGATACCCGTCTATCCTATCCTTTCCTCCTCGCCCCTCTTTCTCTCTTACCTCTTTTTCTTCTTCCTCGTCTCACACTCTCATTTTCTTCATCTTCCTCCTCGTCCCTCTCTCTCTCTCTCACTTCTCTTTCTCTTCTTCCTCGTCTCACACTCTCATTCTCCTTTCCTTTTCTTTCCCTTCTCTCTCCCTCTGTGTGTTTCCATTGCCAGCCCCTCCCTTCCCATCCCCTCCGTTCCCTTCTATTCCCTATTTCCACCTCTTTTCCTCCTCATTTATCTTCCTTGCTCCATATCCTACCTGTCCTATTCCTTCCCTTCTCCGCACCCTCGTCACTCTCCTTTTTTTTTTCCTTCCCTTCTCCAAACTTTTCTCCTTCTCCCCTTCTCCTTCCTTCCTTCTTTCCTTCCACCTCACCTCCCTTTCCGACCCTCCTCCATTATCTCGTCTCTCTCCCTGTCTTTCCTCCTCCTCCCCCCTCCTCCCCCTCGTATCTAAAATCCACGACGTCAGGGCCAGGACAAAAATCGTTTGGCGTAAGGTCACTGGGGCAGAGGGAGGGGCAGGGGGGGCAGGGGTTTGCAAATGACCTGTCGTGGCTGCAAGGGAGGATAGTGGGGAGGATATTGCACGTTTGTGGGTGGGGGATGTGGATGGGGGGGATGCTCCTAGTTGGTGAGGGGGTGGGTAGGTGGGCCGGTGTAGTGTGGCTATAGGTTTATCTCACTTCAATGTCGTTTTATTACTGCTTTGGTGTATGTGTATGGATGGATAGATAGATAGATAGATTGACAGATAGATATAGGACACAATTAAGCCTTGTCTCCCTTGTGTGGCATCTTAACACTGCTTTATCTTATGCCTACAGATAGACAGATAGCACGATAAAACGAAATAAAAAATAAAATAATAATAATGATAATAACACCAGCAACTTTTTATCACATGGATCACGTCTTGACCTTGCCTTTTCTTATCGAGGCAGACAGATGGAGAAAGAGGTTCGATAAATTAACTGGCAAGGGGATATCAAGTGTTCGCTTCCAGTGTTTCGTTTCCTCAGTGAAACTCGACTGATGGCCTCTTGTGAACTCCCTTTTGTTCGTATAGACGAGTGGATATGAAACGCTAGCATACCTTTAAAGAGAGTACATGAAACACAGCCCCGTATTATCTGACACTTTCGGCGCTCTTTACTAATATTTCTAATGGCCACAAGGGAGATTGGTCGAGCTCTCACCCTTTTGTGAACTCCTTTTTGTACGTATGGATATGAAACGCTAGCATACCTTTAAAGAGAGTACATGAAACACAGCCCCGTATTACCTGACACTTTCGGCGTTCTTTACTAATATTTATAAAAGCCACAAGGGAGATTGGTCGAGTTCTCATGAGTGTCTTTTCACATTGTAAGATCCCACCGCTGCCACCATTTATGTAACAGGTTTTTAGGTGGTGATTGAAGGTTGATACGTGTAACTTTTTTTAGGCTCTCACTGTTACCTCACTAGTCAGGCCGAAGAGGAAACCTTGTCAAACTATCACTAGGCTCATAAAAACTACCCATGGAAATACTCACAACTTCTGCTTAAGCCTTATCAGAATGTGCGTGTGTGTGTGTGTGTGTGTGTGTGTGTGTGTGTGTGTGTGTGTGTGTGTGTGTGTGTGTGGAGAATATTGGCTACACAAGTCTTTTAGAATATGTACCACAGAAGCTGAGAAGAAAATTTTAACGACTGGGTGTAACAATCGAGCGAAGTGGCCAGCAGTGTATTGAAGTGGCCAGCAGCGAATGGTGTTGTATAGGACGGGATGAGGGAGCAGAGGGACGGAAAGGGAGTGTGATAGAGCGGGGAGCTATTTTTTCCGTGACCTCCTTTTGTCAGGCGGCGCGCGAACAGATGGTGTGAACGCGGAGTGTGAACGGGTGAGAGAGAGAGAGAGAGAGAGAGAGAGAGAGAGAGAGAGAGAGAGAGAGAGAGAGAGAGAGAGAGAGAGAGAGAGAGAGAGAGAGAGAGAGAGAGAGACGGCGGGGGCAAAGGGAACGCATGCAGGAAAAGGAGAAAGATCAAAGGAGACATTCAGTAGAGAGAGAGAGAGAGAGAGAGAGAGAGAGAGAGAGAGAGAGAGAGAGAGAGAGAGAGAGAGAGAGAGAGAGAGAGAGAGAAGGGGGGGGGGGACGACCTCTTGCCGTGTTCGAGGTGATTAGTTGTAAAAAGTTAGTAGTGTTGACCAGGGCGGGTGTGTGTGTGTGTGTGTGTGTGTGTGTGTGTGTGTATACTTAGCATTCATACTCACACACACACACACACACACACACACACACACACACACACACACACACACACACACACAAATGTTTACAGAGCTTCACACGTGTATGGCTTCGCACAATAAAAGCGAAAGTAAAAAGAATTAAACAACGACGATAACAGTAACAATAATACACAATGCTTACGGTTCTGGAGGCGAACAATCTTGATAGAAAAAAAGAAAAGGACAAGAAATAGAAGGAATAAATAGAATAGGAGGGGGAAACCGAATAGAAGGAAGATAATAGGAAAGAGTTTAGGCCACAAAGGATAGAGGAAGAAGTACTATTCGGAGAAGCTTCCCGTGAACATTCAACCCTCGTGACAATATTAGACCCATTAGTAACGCTCAACGGTGCATTAGAAGAGAGGGCGAAGCGTTAGGGAAGGAGATAGGCAAAGGGAACACACACACACACACACACACACACACACACACACACACACACACACACACACAGTAGCAAACAGATAAAAACACCAAGATAAATATTTGTTACTTAGATCATTACTTAGATATACGATTAGATAAAGAGTGATAGACAGAGACAGAGAGAAAGTTGAATAAGAAAGTAAAGATAAAAGGAGACATTCTAAGATAGTTCCCCCAGCTTCTTCAAGACTCCTGACGTGTTGTTTTTGGCTTCTTCTCCGCCTCATCACCTGCCTTTCTCACCTTTAGGCGTCTTCCTCCTCTGCACTCTCTTGTCCTGCTGCCACGCCTACTCGTCCACCGCCTCCACCCTTATCCACCCTTGTCACCCCCATCACTTCCGCCTACCCTTTCCTTCACCCAAACCTCCTCCACCAACCCTTCCGTCGTTACTTCATCCACCACAGCCTCCTCCTCTACATCCACCCACCCTTCCGTCACCCATACCATTTCCACTAACCTCTCTTTCACCCCTACAACCTCCCTACCAACCCATCCTACCACCCTCCCTACCTACCAACCTACTACCATTCTCCTCCACCTCCATCCACCCCTCCATCATCTCCTCCACCCACCCCTTCGTCACCCATTCCTCCACCTCCACCCAACCTCCTTCGTCACCCCTTTCTCGACCCCCTCCAGCACCCCGCCGCCGCCGCCTCGCCCCGGGAACAGGTGCAGCGAGAGGCGAACCAAAATAGGGCTTCTGTCGGGGATCAGATTTTGGTTCAGGTGTTGCCGGCAGGTGGAGTGTTGCCCCCATTCATCACCCTGTCCCGTCACTCGCCCTGCTTTGTTGTGACTGCTTGAAGTGTTCCGCTTTGACCCTTAGCCTTCTGATTTCCGCGTATGTGTGGGTGTGGGTGTGGATGTGGGTGTGTGGAGGGTCCGTTTGTTTGTGTGTGGGTTTCTTTCTTCCTTCTTTCCTTACTTACTTTCTTTTTTCTTTAATCCTTCGTTTCTTTCTTGCTCCCTTCCTTCCATTCTCTCTCTCTCTCTCTCTCTCTCTCTCTCTCTCTCTCTCTCTCATTTTTCCTTGCTCTATTCAACAAGCAACACTGTTTACCTTCTTAAAAGAGAGGCCAGTTTTCTTTGCCTTCCCTTTCTTTTTCATCCCAGCCGGCTTGTGCAAACATCCCCGACACACACACACACACACACACACACACACACGGTTCTGAAAAATTATTACATCATCTTAAACCAGTCAGCAAATAAACAGACACTGAAATAAAATGCAATAGCTGGCGTGGCTTCAGGAGGGACCGGTGGAGCTGCGTGGGCCAGTTTGGGGGCTTGCATATATAAAGACGAGGGAAGGAAAGGGCGAAGGTTATCTGGAGGAGGCGTGGTGGGGAGGACAGGCGCGAGGAAGGTTGTGTTTTGGACTTTACAGAAGGCCATGCAAGATTCACGGCAAAGGGCACTTCCAAAGACTGACTGGCTGGCTGGGGGACTGACTGGATGACTGACTGACTGACGGGTTGACTGGTTGACTGGCTAACTGACTGACTGACTGGCTGACTGGTTGGCTGGGGGACTGACTGGATGAGTGACTGACTGACTGACTGACTAGGTGACTGACTGACTGACTGACTAGGTGACTGACTGACTGACTGACTTGATTGCTGGGTGACTGAATGAAAGGCTGATTGACTGACTCCTTGGGTGGTTGATTGACTGACTGGTTAACTACTGGCTGGCTGACTGACTAATTAACTGACACCAACAGATACAGACAGATGAGCAGACAGAACGGTACCCTCCCCCCTCTCTCTCTCTCCCTCCCTCCCTACACACACACACACACACACACACACACACACACACACACAAACACGCACCCGCACTAAGTAAAATATGATGCCTCGTCCCCGTAGACTTTCTCCGTGATGGCGTGTTCGCCCCGCCGCCGTCACCGCTGCCACCTTCATGCCGGCGTAATCAGCGGGAGTGTCGAGGTGCGAGGTGACGTGAGGGAACCCCCCCCCCCCCCCACACACACACACACAGACAGACAGATGGATGAGAGATAGTGTAAACAAAAAAACATTAAAAGACCAAAAAAGAAAAAAAAGCAGAGGAACTTTTCTTTTGCGTTTCCGGAGATGTAAAGCAGATTAAGGTAGGCGAATATAGAACTAATAGAGGGTAAGGTAAGGGAATGTACGGAGGAAGGAAAGGAATATAGAGTAAGAGAGGGTAAGTTAAAGGAAGGTCAGAGAAGTGTACGTGGATTGCCCTTGCGTGTTGGGGGAACGAAGAACGTGTCATGACCTCGATTAATGTTATGATGATGATCTGATGAATGTTATGAAGGAGCAAGAGTGGTGAAAGGCGGACGTGACAGCTTGCGAGAAGAGATGAAAAGTCTGAGAGAGGGAGGACTAGATGAAAGGGAAGAGAAAAAGAGATGGAGGGAGTGTATTAAGGGAAAGGGAAAAGAAAAAGTAAAGGAAGGAAGAAGAAATTACAGGGAAGGAGGGGAGAATGGTTAGGGGAAATGGAAGAGAGAAAGATATGTTGAGAAAGAAATGGGGAAAAGAAAGAAGAAGTAAGGCATGGAAAGGGGAAAGGATGAAGTGAAGGGAAAGTAGGCAAAGAGGACAAACGAAGGCATTGTAGGTAGGGGAAGATACAGAAAATAAAAGGAGGAGGAGAGGAGGCGATTTAGGGATAATGGACAGGGGAAATGGTGATGGAATGGAAAGGGAAAAGAGAGGGAGGCAGTGAAGGAGAGGAAGAGGAAGAGGAAATGAGGGAAAGGAGAGGTGTATGCAGGCAGGATGGACGAATAAGAGGAGAAAGAGTAAACTTTGAGGAGGAGAAGAAAGTGTAGTAAACTGAGCAAGAGAGAGAGAGAATGAATGAATGAATGAATGAAAGGAAGGAAGCAAGAAAGAAACGAAGGATTAAAGAAAAAAGAAAGGAAGAAAGAAAGAAAGAAAGAAACCTACACACAAACAAACAGACCTTCCACACATTCACCCACCCACCCACACACACACACACACACACACACACACACACACACACACACACACACACACACACAAGAAGATGGACAAGATGGACGGACAAGGGGAAAAAGAAGTAATTCGTGAGGAGAAGAAAGATTAGCATGTGAGAAGGAGTGAAGGGAAAGGAAGGAAAAAAGGAAAACAAGAAGTGGGTGTAGACAAGATGAACGAACATTGGAAAAAAGGAGTAATTCGTAAGGAGAAGAAAGATTAGTAGGTGAGAAGGAGTGAAGGGAAAGGAAGAAAAAAAGGAAAACAAGAAGTGGGTGTAGACAAGATGGACGAACATAGGAAAAAAGGAATAAATCTGAAGAAGAAGAAAGTGTAGTAAGTCAAGGAAAGAGTGAAAGAAAAGAAGGAAAAAGATAAGCAGAAGTGGGTACAGACGAGATGGACGAAGAAGGGCAAAAACGGGCACATCTTGAGGAGGAGGAGGAGAAAGTGCAGTAAGTTGAGCAAGGGTAGAGGGGATGTTAGTTTGGCGGAAAGGTGTCAGTCACGTTGTAAGTGGTGCCGGACGAGACGAGGGCAGACTTCGGAAGACTAATGGCCGAGGCAGGGGAGGAAGAGGAGACGTGGAAAGGTGAGAGAGAAAAAGTGGAGGAAGCGTGCCGTTGAGAGAGAGAGAGAGAGAGAGAGAGAGAGAGAGAGAGAGAGAGAGAGAGAGAGAGAGAGAGAGAGAGAGAGAGAGAGAGAGAGAGAGAGAGAGAGGGAGGAGGAGGAGGCCGCGGCTGGTTACGAGGGCGGCTCATTTTGCTGAGGCCTGGACGGGAAACTTTTACGAGAGGGCAACTGAGTGGGATGGACGGAGGCAGGCTGTACCGAGGAGGGAAGAAGGAGGAGGCTGGGAGGAATTTGGTAGACAGGGGAAAAGGAATAAAAGAAAAGTATATCACAGAGGAGGGGAAAAGGAGAAGGCTGGGAGGAATTTGGTAGACCGGGGAAAAGGAGGAAAAGACGAAGAGGAGTAAAGAAAAAAGTATATCAGAGAGGGAGAGAAAAAGGACGAGGCTAGAACGAATTTGGTTGACAGGGGTAAAGAAGTAAAAGACGAAGAAGAATAAAGGAAAAGTATAGCAGAGAGGGAGGGAAAAAAAGGAGGAGGGTGGGAGGAATATAGTAGAGAGAGGAAAGGGAAGAGAAGGTTGGAGGGAATTGGTAGACAGGGGAAAAGGAGCAAAATACGAAGAAAACTAAAAGAAAAATATATCAAGTGGGCAGAGAACCTTTACCCTCACAAAATCAAGCCCTCTGACGCCATTCGTTTAAGGGGAGGGGAGGGGGGGGTGCCTTAAAATTAAAACATATACATTTACTTATTCTTGAGATAAATAAATAAGAGTTAGGACTTTGTTTTAAGTTAGGGGATGTTAATAGAGAGAAGAACAATGGTTTAATGGAAGAAGTACAGGAAGAAAATGGGGTTTGGGTTGGCGGGGATGAGGTTTAAGGGGGGCTACTCTAAAATTAAAGGAAATGGTTGTCAGGGTTCCCTTAAGAGATGGAGGCTTGAGTCCAGTGCGAGGGGCGGGTGTGCTCCTGCGACCGCATCCCAAACTCTCCCTTGCTATTAATGTCTATTACTACCAACCTCGAAACGAACGGCACCATCTAAACTAAACTAAACTAAACTAAACTTCCTTTCCCTCCCTTCACACCTACTAATCTTTCTTCTCCTTACGAATTACTCCTTTTTTCCAATGTTCGTTCATCTTGTCTACACCCACTTCTTGTCATTAAATCTTCATATACTTCACTTCCAATCACTTTCTGCCCCGACCTTTTTTGCTCCATTCTAAATTGTTTTCCTTGTTAAATTCCACGTTCATCACTTCCAATCACTTTCTGCCCTGACTTTTTTTGCTTCATTCTAACCTGTTTTCCTTGTCGTTAAATCCTACATCCATCACTTTGAATTACTTCTTCCCTTGACCATCTTCCTCCATCCTATTACTAACAGAGAAGTTATGTGTTTGACGTAGCCATTAACCCGTAAAATTGGTTCAAAGGAAGCTTTTAGGGAACGAGAATAGAGTCTGGCGTATTTGTAATGTTGAAACTTATGACAATGTTCAGGCAGGGAGTGTTTTTTTTCCGCTAAGGAGACAGTTCAAGGGCGTAATTCGGTGTGGATGTCGGTCGCCCTAGGTCCATATTATCACACTTTTCGAAGGCTTAGTTCACCTATTTCAGAAGGCTCTAGCAAAAGTGAGAAGGAGTGAAGGGAAAGGAAGGAAAAAAGGAAAATAAGAAGTGAGTGTAGACAGGATAGACGAACATGGGAAAAAGGAGTAAATCTGAAGAAGAAGAAAGTGTAGTAAGTTAAGCAAGAGTGAAAGAAAGGAAGGAAGAAGAAGATAAGAAGAAGTGGGTATAGACGAGGTGGAGCCTGTCAGTAGTTTTCCAAGGCATCCGCGCTGTGAAGGGAAAAAACAACGTAGCTCCTCTCTGGCTTTGAAAGACGTTCGTAACAAGGGCCCCGAACGTTTGATAAATTATATAATACGAGCGTTAGCCACTAGTCTGTTCCCGCAACCCTCGACTTAACTAATTTGGCAAGGTCCTACACTTCTACGTCCCTCATCTTTTGCTCCCCACACCTTCCCTAATCCCTTCTGAATACCACCACAGGACTCCCTCTTCATCTTCGCTTTGCCGCTTCAAGCCTATAATTTAACACGGTAAAGGCTTGTCTGTGGAGTCCTGGGATATCGCGAACACTAAGAAAACAAGAGAAAGCTCGTTTAGGGGACATTAGAGACGATTAGGCCGAAATATGATCTGGTCCGTGTGTGTGTGTGTGTGTGTGTGTGTGTGTGTGTGTTTTAACATTTTTTTATGGCACGTCTTTGTCATTAGTCACTTACCTTTTTTTTCTATTTTAATATTCATGATTTTTTTCTAACCTTACTTCTTTTCTCTTTCCAGGTAAGTGTTGCCGCGTGTTGCCAGTAGTCCTCGTTAGTATTTTTCGGTCAGGTGAGGTAAGGTGTGTGTGTGTGTGTGTGTGTGTGTGTGTGTGTGTGTTTCTTTTTTGTTGAAGTTTTTTATTGCATGCATTGGTCGTTAGTCAGTGTGTGTGTGTGTGTGTGTTTGTGTTCTCATGACTTTTTGGCACCTGTGTTGATGCCTGGCGCGAGGAAGCACCTTTGGCCGCATTGTCAGGTGCACGAACTCCACCTCCAACATTCCTTCCTCCTCTCATTGCTGTTGGTGCCGCTGATGATGATAATGAGCGCCGAACCTTCCTTTTAGTATGGTATGTTATGGCTGGCAGTCACACATTTTAAGGGCTATTTTTTTTACAGCAAAGGAAACTGTTCAAGGGCTTAAAAAAATAATAAAAAATAATGAAAAAAAAGCCCGCTACTCCTACAACCGCATCCAAAACTCTCCCTTGCTCTTAATCTGTCAATTACTTAACAAGCAAAGGTAAACCGTGACTCACCTGATGACAATAAAACAACCTCTGTGCTCTCACTTCCTCATATGAAAACAGGCGCAGTCATTCGTTGTTCAGGCGTCCTTGGCTCGCGATGGGTGTGCTTTATCTCCATGCTGTTTGTCCGCCCCCCAGCAAAGCCCCGTGACGCTGTTCGCCGCACCAGCACAAAGCTAACAAATGGTCCTCGTCGAGCGGGACATTCATATCGGGGACAGAGTGTAGCAGCGCGCGGAGAGACGCCCCTCGCATAGAGTTCCGCGGCAAATGTGCTTGTTTTCCTTGTCGCTGGTCTTGTGTGTACCAAAGCTCTCTGCCTTACCAACACTGCGATGCCGAGATTATTTGTTTTCCGCTGTTTTGAGGAAATGTTGCTCGCTACGATAATACTCACCTTAACTTCAGGGGTGCGGCACTTGGCCCCTTGCCGCACTCAACACCACGATTGTCCCATTATTTGTCCTATTGCCATTTGTTTTTCGGTCACCTTAACACGTCCTTGTTGTGCCAGATCAGTGTGGTCATTCCTCAAGCTAGGGACGAAGCATTTTGACCCAGTGATCTCTAGCAACTCTCCCCGCCCCTGCAGGTGGTCAGCAACACACGTGCCAAAGCTCTGGTCCCGCCAGCTGCCAACCTGCCTCCCGCCGCCCGGTCACAACCACGACCATGAGGCAAGGTTGACCATTACCGCCGCCACAGCGATTATTCTTCACGCGGCTTTTTGTCTCCTTAATATCATTGGGAAATTGGCTCACCATTTTTCCATCTCGAACTCGCCTGCGTCGTAGATACTGTCCCCCACAACGAGCAGCCTTGATGTATGGAAACAAACTGACTCGGAACTTTTGTTATTCACACGGTTACCGCGCACACACCTTCACCTCGACTACTGTTAGCAAGGGACCGGCAAAACTTAGCAACTACTTTTCATCCCTTGACCTGTGTACCTGATGACATTTTTGTTGTTGTTGTTGTTTTTTGTTTTTTTGTTTACGTGCCTCGTGTTTAGAATCAAATTATAAAACAAGATCATTATACGTTTTGGCAGTAAAAATCGCGCACACACACATACACACACACACACACACACACACACACACACACACACACACACACACACACACACACACATACACACACACACACACACACTGGCTGGGAGAAAGGGGGGGTGAGAAGTCGAGTCACACACACACACACACACACACACACACACACACACACACACACACACACGGCTGGCTGGGAGAAAGGGGGGTGAGAAGTCGAGTCACACACACACACACACACACACACACACACACACACACACACACACACACACGGCTGGCTGGCAGGCTTGGAGGGAGGGTGGGGCTGTGATGGGGTGAGTCGCGTGCTACGGGGGGTTACGAGACCCACCTGGGGGCCGCCACACCTGCTCGCGGCGGCGCAGGTGTACATTTTTAAGTTAGCGGCAAAATGTCCACGAGGAAGAGGAATTCCAAATGCGATACGTGAGAAAGAGACAGACAGACAGACAGAAAAATAGATGGATAGATAGATAGTTGAATAAAGACAGACGTACATACAGACAGACAGACAGATAGACAGACAGACAGAAAAATAGATGGATAGATAGATAGATGAATAAAGACAGACGTACGTACATACATACAGACAGGCAGATAGATAAAGACAGACAGATAGATAGATAGATAGATGGAAAATAGACACAGATGGACATACAGACAGACAGACTGACAGCAGACGGGCAGGAGAGACAGACAGACAGACAGGAGAAACAGACAGACAGACAAATAGATAGATAAACAGACAGACACATTCGCTTAATTTGGCCGCCATGAGTAATGAAAGGTTTGATTTTTAAGCCGTCACCTGGCATGTTTTTCATCACTCTGTATGGACGGGTCGCTCACCTGACACACCTGCTGAAACTGAAGGCCGCCGGTAATTGCACGACTCGCTGACATCTGACTCACAGCATTCAGCTCTAGGCGCGGCGACGGTGGTGAGCTGAGGGGCGCTGAAGATCGAGGAAGGGCTTTTTTTCACATGTGTTACCTTTTTTTATGCTCCTTGAAGTGACTCCTCTGTTGTAAAGAAAAAAAAAATTCCAAAACATATCGTCATCTCGGTTCGCCTCTTTGAAAAGCCTCTCCTTGAAGTTCCTGGGATTGTCATGTCCTGTTTTGTGACCCTGTTTTTTTTTTTTTTTTTTTTTTTCGACAAAGACAGCTCAAGGGCACAAAAAAAGGAAACTAATAAAAAAAAAAGTAGAAATTGCTGGGATTTTCATGTCCTGTTTTGTGGCCCTGTTTTTTTTTTCTTCTTTTTTTTTACGACAAGGGAGACCGCTCAAGGGCACACAAATAAAGGAAACAATAATAAAAAAAGATCCCACTACTCCCTGCTCCTAAAAGAAAAAAAAATCCAAAGAGTGGCCGAAAGAGAGGTCAATTTCGGGAGGAGAGGTGTCCTGATACTCCTCCTGTTGATAGTTTTACACGACTCCTGGATGTTGGGCGGGAAAGTCACCCATGAAAACCCGGTTGATCTCTGTGGCCGTGGTAAACAGTCGTGATGAGAACCCGATATGTTTAAGAATGTGGATATGAAGTCGGTATTATCAAACGCTTCCGCATCTCACCTCAACAAAGAGTAAAAAAAAAAAAAAAAAAAAAAGAACGCTAATCGCCGCTCCCACAAAAGTAAAAAGAGTAGCCAAAAGAGAGGTCAGCTTTTTAAAAGGTCGGGAAAAGAGACTGATCGCGTTCTAATGAGTGCTTTTTCAACCTCTTAGTGCAGAACCCTCATGAAACTACCACCAGGGTCACAGGACTACCCAAGGAAACGCTCGAAATGCCCACCAAATCTTTGTCAAATGTGTGAGCTTGAGGACCGAAATGTTTATGAATGTGGCCCCTAGTTTTGGATCTTGTGTCAGCGGTTGTAGTTGTGATTCTTTTTCTGTGATATTTAAAGAGGAGAGAATGTCCGAGCCTGCCCTCTGTGTCTTTCCGTGGGCCATAAAAAAGAAGGTATTTGCACAGATTGAATTAATAGTTCGGTTGGCAGCCAGTCTGATGCCATGCTTGTGTTACATCATCGCTGTGTCCATTACGAAAGTGTCAGCATGTGTGTGTGTGTGTGAGAGAGAGAGAGAGAGAGAGAGAGAGAGAGAGAGAGAGAGAGAGAGAGAGAGAGAGAGAGAGGACACGTGTCAACTCCTCCCTTTATTGCACTTTCTCCTGCTCGTTTTACTCCTTTCCTTTTCTTCCTTCCTCCCGTCATTCGTTTATTTTTTTTTTTTCAGTTCTTCCTTGTTATCTTGTTACTCTCACCGTAGATTCCTTTTTTTCAGTCCTTCCTTGTTATCTTGTTACTCTCACCGTAGATCTCCATGTTTTTTTTTTTTTTAGCAGAGGAGTCAGTTCAAGGGCATAAATAAAAGGTAACAAATGTGAAAAAAAAAAGCCCGCTACGTTATATTAGTGCTTTTGAAGGGAATAAACACCCGACACCACTTGGCTCCCACAATCACCTCCCTGCTACGTAACTCCTGCCCTTAGCTATATAGTGTGTCTTCACCTCTCTCACACCTCACACGCCTTCAGGACTCTGCTTTGCGTTCGTTGCCCTACTCCATTCTCAACTCAGCCTCCTTCATGTGCTGTCCAACTTACAAATGCACAACTTTTTCACAACCCAGCGTCATCTCCGTGCCGTCCAATTCACTAATGCTCGACTGAACTCAAACTTCCTCCATCCGCTGTATAATGCACTGCTATCAACTCAGTCTCATTCGTGTTCTGTCCAACTTCCTGATGCAAGAGTTCACCAGTTTCTTCATTCTTTCATCATTCTCACTGGTAAACTCGGGACTGGCAACCTTTCTCCTATACCGTGTTTCCTTCTTCCGACAACATAAACTCATTCTTTCATCCTTCTCAATGGTAAACTCTGGACTGGCAACCTTCCTCCTATACCGTGTTTCCTCCTTCCGACAACATAAACTCTTTCAACAAGAAAGTAAAAAAGACAATGTTGATTTGACTCCCTTTCCTTGTCCTATGAATATACCCTTCCGCCTTCCACGTTCACCTTCTCTCCTCCTCCTCCTCCTTTTTTTCTGTTGTCAGCAGGTCGTTCCCCCAAGTCCCACTTTGTCACATTATACCAAGAACACGCCGACTCCCCCCCCCCCCTTCCCCCTGCAAGTCACCTTCCCTATCCTCATCTTTTGACAGTGACACCTCCCCCCCCTCCCCCTCCGTTGCCTGTCTCCTCCTCCTCCTCCTCCCCCTTCTCCCCTGCCACCACCACCCTCCCTCATCTTTCATTCGTTTTCTTGATTGCCTTCATTCTCTCTCCGTCCATCATTCATTGATTTTAAAGCTGATTGTGTGTGTGTGTGTGTGTGTGTGTGTGTGTGTGTGTGTGTGTGTGTGTGTGTGTGTGTGTGTGTGTGTGTGTGTGTGTGCATTACTTATTATTATTTGTCTGTTTGTCTCTATGTATGTATGTATGTATGTATCTCTCAACACACACACACACACACACACAAACCCTCATCAGCTGTCACGAGAGTCACGTCTGGCGCGGAGCAGCAGCTGATACTCGACCCGCCCATGCACTAGAGAGAGAGAGAGAGAGAGAGAGAGAGAGAGAGAGAGAGAGAGAGAGAGAGAGAGAGAGAGACGGTTTGGGAGTGGCGTACAGCTCACTTTACACTCACATACGTCACTGTCACCATAGATTAATTTCTCCAGTTCGTTACCTTCCCTTCTAATTGGCACTCAGTCAGAAAAAAAGGTAACCGAGATGACTGAAAGAAAAAAGAGATAAGTGATCGATGACAAGAAAAGAAAAAAGTGAAAGAAAGAAGAGATAACAACGATAACAAGAAAAGAAAAAAAGAGATAAGTGATCGATGACAAGAAAAGAAAAAAGTGAAAGAAAGAAGAGATAACAACGATAACAAGAAAAGAAAAGAAAAAAGAAGGAAAGAAGGAAGAGATAACTGAACGATAACAAGAAAAGAAAAAAGAAGGAAAGAAGGAAGAGATAGTGAACGATAACTCTGAAAAATTGATCTGAGGTCCACAAACTAAGTAAATGGTCCAAGAAAAATAAGAAAGATAACTGAAAAATTGATCTGAGGTCCACAAACTAAGTAAATGGTCCAAGAAAAATAAGAAAGATAACTGAAAAATTGATCTGAGGTGCACAAACTAAATAAATGGTCCAAGAAAAATAAGAAAGATAACTGAAAAATTGATCTGAGGTCCACAAACTAAGTAAATGGTCCAAGAAAAATAAGAAAGATAACTGAAAAAATCGATCTGAGGTCCACATATTAAATAGTTTGACAAAGATGACATAAATTTTCCCTCCCACTTTTTTTTCCACAAACCTTCGTAGTAAATAATGTTCTTCAATCACTACTCAGACAATAGGTTTATATTAATTTTCGTCTGTCTCTTTATTAACCTCCATCTCTGTTATTTTTCTCTGTAAGTAGTCACCCCCACCCCCCTACCACCCACCTGAGCGTACTAATAGGCGGAGTGCGTCGTTGCGGGAGACTGATTAGCGAACATACACACGTACTCTTCTCTGTGTCCACGGTGAACCTATACCCGGTGAACCTCTACACCAGTCTACCCCTACCGGCGCCGTCACACTACTCCGTTCACGCTAACTAGGCGAATAAGCTCCTCCTCCTCCTACCTACACGATCCCTACTCCGTTTATGTCACCTATGCTTATGTCACTGTCGCTCTACTTTGTTCACTGTAAGATGATGATGGAGAGTGAAGAAGATAATGAGGAAGAACGGGAAGAAGAAAGAAAATTGAAAGAAGGAGAAGGGAGGAAGAGGAGGAGGAGGAGGAGGAGGAGCAAGTGTTATTAGTTGTAGAAATCGAAGCAGTAGTCACAGTATATTCACGAGAAGAAGAAAGAAAGAAAGAAAGAAAATTTGGATATGAAGGTGTTATTAGCAGAAGTACAAGCCGAAGTAGTCACATTATATTCACGAGAAGAAGAAGAAGAAAGAAAGAAAGAAAATTTGAATATGAAGGAAGTGTTGTTATTAGTAGAAGCAGAAGTAGTCACAGTATATTCACGAGAAGAAGAAAGAGAAAATTTGAATATGAAGGAGGTGTTATTAGTAGTACAAGCAGAAGTAGTCACAGTATATTCACGAGGACAAAGACGAGGTACTGACGGCGTTGCGTGATCGTCAGAGTGGTGGTCCGCCTCAGGCACAAATCAAGCGTGCGTGCGTGTGTGCGTGCGTGGAGACAATCATACCCTTGCTTACCCAACCTCAGCTTTAAGTAGGGACATGTCAGGCGGTCAACGAGCCATATCAACTGAGCCTCGTCATCCTCATCCTCATCCTCGTCCTCGTCCTCATTCTCACCCTCATCCTTCTCATTCTCTTCATCAACTTCATCATTCTTCTCTTCCATCTGTGTTTCCTTATCCTCTTTCTCCTCCTCCTGCTCCTCCTCCTTTTCCTTATTCTCTTTCTTATTATTATTTTCCTCCTCCTCATCATCATCATCATCACCCTTCTCCAATTCCTCATCCTCATCCTTATTTTCCTCCTCTTCCTCATCCTCCTCCTCTTTTCCTCCTCCTCTTCCTCATCCTCATTTTCCTCTTCCTCATCCTCATCCTCTTTTTCCTCCTCCTCTTCCTCTTTTTCCTCCTCCTCTTCCTCACCCTCCCCTTCCTCATCCTATCTACATCACACACACACACACACACACACACACACACACACACACGACCGAGTTGCTTTCCATCTCTCTATTGATTCTTTCTCCTCCTCCCTTCCTCATTCTTGCTCCCTGTCCTATTTTTTTTTTATTTTTTTTTTATTTTTTTTTTCAATTAGTAATGTCTTTTTTTTATTCTTGCTCCCCTTCGTTTTTTTTTTTTTTCTTTGTCTTTCGTGTTTGCCTTTTCTTCATGTGTTTCTCTTTCCATTATTATTGTTCCCCGTCCATTGTTTTGTTCTGTATTTCTTCCATCCGTGTTACCTTATTATTTCTTCTTCTATTTTCATTATTCTCGCTCCTTGTTCTTTCCTTTCTTCTTTCATCAGTGTTAACCAATCATTTCCTCTTCCATTTCCATTATCCATCCCCTTAAGTTCTTCTCATTAACATTCTTCAAATCATTTATTGTAACGCCTAGGGTATTTTTTTATCAACTTCTCTGCGTCTGTCATTTCGTTTTCTGTTACCATTATCCCGCTTAGTTATTCGCATTCACATTCTTCAGTTCATTTATTTTCACATCTAGGCTATTTTTTTGATCAGCAGAGTCTTTAAAATTGCATGCTGTCATTGCCTCCATTTAAAGTGACCTCGTCCATTATAAGTGACCTTGTTTTGAAGGGACGTACATGCTACCAGACAAACTCGGGGACCACGCAACACACACACACACACACACACACACACACACACACACACACACACACACACACACACACACACACACACACACACTCCTCCCTAATCTTTCCCTTAAAACCACTGATACTGCTTGAGTGAGTGAGTGGACGAACCGACCCTTCCATCAGGCAGCCTCTTCCCAGTTCTAACTTAGCAGATTCGTCACGTCCCCCTTCCCCGTTTTACAACCTCCGCTGACACCCACTCGGCCCTGATCCCGAGCTCTCTCCTCCCTGCATAGACGATGAGAGGAAGAGATTCAGGGAGAGTGAGGAGACTGAAGAGAAGGTAGAGGTGGGTTGAGGACGGTGTATAAGGGGATAAGGGAGATATGTTAGGGAAGGGATGGATGGGTGATAGGTTAAGGAAGGGATGAAAGGAGTGAGGGAGAGGTAGTGGAGTGGAGAGAGAAAGAGGGATTGAAAGTTAAGATATTTTGAGGAAGGGATGGAGGCGAAATAGGTTGAGGGATGGGGTGGAGGGAGAGGCAGTGGAATGGAGGGAGAAAGAGGGATTGAAAGTCAGATATTTTGAGAAAGGGATGGAGCGAAATAGGTTAAGGGAAGGGGTATAGGAGGGGAGATAGGTTAAGGAAGGGATGGAGGGAATGGATATAGAATGACGGAGAGAGTGGAAGGGGAGGGAGGGGAGATAGAGGGATTGAGAGGTAGATGATTTGAGGAAGGGATGCTAGGGAAGTGGGTTAAGGAAGGGGTAGAGGGGAGGGATTTGAAGTGAGGAAAGGAGTGAAGACAGAGGTAGCGAGTGGAGGGAGGGGAGATAGAGGGATTGAGAGGTAGATGATTTGAGGAAGGGATGCAAGGGAAATGGGTTAAAAAAGAGGTAGAGGGGAGGGATTTGAAGTGAGGAAAGGGGTGAAAATAGAGGTAGCGAGTGGAGGGAGGGGAGGTAGATGATTTGAGGAAGGGGTACAAGGGAAATGAGTTGAGGAAGAGGTAGAGGGGAGGGATTTAAAGTGAGGAGAGGGTTGAAGATAGAGGCAGCGAGTGGAGGGAGGGTAGATAAAGGGATTGAGAGTTGCAAGCTGAGGGTTAGAGATAATCCGATACGTTTTGGAAAGGTTTGCTCATATCGTAAGCGGCAAGGAAAATCGTATTATTCAAAAGAGGATTAAATTTTCCGGATGACTAGTACTGTGCTGGATTGCCTAACGTGCTGTAGCGTATTCAGACTGATTACTAAACTGGCTCGTGCTGATTGTTCGCCCAAATGACTCAATTTTGCTGAGTGGCAAGTGCGGTGGATTGGTCGTTGTGGCGTGGTGTGTGACGTGGTGGACGTAGACTCGTTCACACTCCAACGAAATAATAGATAAAAGAAAAAGGAAAAGGATAATACACCACCACCACCACCAACAACAACAACAACAACAACAACAGCAACAGCAATAGCAAACAAACACACACACATATACCACAACAGAGAAGAAACATAAACAACAGAAACACGTGTCCACGATCTTCCAAAGCTACGATAGATTTTCACCGAAGGACGACGGTATTACTCACCATCATCATCAGCAGCAATAACAAGAAACAAATGAGAACCACGCCAGCGGAAATCGTGGTTTGACTGAAGAGCCACGGAAAATTTGCCCAGTGTAATACCCCCTTGATGCGATGGGTTGACTGGCGTTGTGCGGAGCGTCGTGCTGGTGGTTGGGTGCATGTATACAGACTAACGAGTGCAGACCATATGTTCGGATGAGTAGTGCGATCGGCTGACTGGCGTTGTGCGGAGTAGCGTGGTGGTTCGGTTCACGCATACGCGCTGACTCGAACTCGCTCGTGCATACTCTTCGTTCGTAAAAGGGTAGTCCGATGTGTTGGCTGACGCGGTGCAGAGCGGCGTGGTGGTGGTGGCTGGGTGCACGTGTTATACAATCTGACTCTTGGCACGTGTGGACTGGTCAGCTGAGGCGTGGTCTGGCGGGCGCTGCTACAGGTTAGTCGGCCAGAGGGGTTGTCAGGGACGGGGTTCGCTGCACCGCTTGAGGCCGCGACGCGAGAGAGACAGCGCTTCCCCCTGGTGCTCCTCCTCAGTTGACTTGGTTCAGCTCGCGTCCTCGCCCCTCACCTTTAAGACCGTGACAGTAGCGCTGGCCTGGAGGAGGAGGAGTACCGAGTGGGGACGTGGGGTGGTGAGTGGTTTTGGTGAGCTGGAGCTGTGTGGAGGAGTGTGGTGATGGTGGTGGTGAGCGGGGTGTCAATGTGTAGGGTGGAATGGAAGAAACTATGATGTACGGTGCGATGTGGTGATGATAAGTGTTATGATGCTGTGTGGTGAATGGTCAGTCATATTTAGTGATGTGGTGTGGTGATTGGTGGTGAGTAGGAGCCGTGTGGAAAAACGTGGGGATGTAGTACAGAGAAGGGAAAGGAGGTTGCTTGAACAGATGGTGAGGAGAAACATTTAGCAGTGGAGTGATGGAGATGAGCACTGAGGCCACGCGCAGCAATAGCGAATGCCCCAAACTTTACCTTTAATGTTATGTAGAGTGGTATTGGTGGTGGTAGTAGTTTTTTTTTTTTTTTTTTTTTTTTTTTGGGGGAGTGGTGGAGTAAGATGGTGATGAATGTTGGTGGTGGTGAGGGAGAGGGTGATTGCCCGATGGAGTGGTGAAGGGAGATATGTATGTAGTGGTGGAGTGATGCTGGTGGTGGTGGTGGGGTGGGGGGGGGGTGATGGTGGTGGTATTCTCGAGAGGGATGAAAACCATATTGAGTGCCTCCCATCCTGCTTGATTGAGGCTGTCACCACCACCACCATCACCGCCACGAACAACAACAACAACAACAACAACGACTACGACTACTACTACTACTACTACTACTACTACTACTACTACTACTACTACTACTACTACTACTACTACTACTACTACTACTACTATTACTACTACTACTATTCCTACTATTATTACTATTACTACTATTACTACTATTATTACTATTGCTATTATTACTACTATTGCTATTATTACTACTATTACTGCTATTACTACTACTACTTCTACTACTACTACTACTACTACTACTACTACTACCACCACCACTAACAACAACAAAAACAAAAGCGACAAGACGTCCAGAAGTTACGACACAAAGAAATCCAATTAACCATCTTTTTACAGCAACATAAAGACAACGCGGAGCTGCAAAAACACACACACACCAAAAAATAGAAAACATAAAAAAAATACATCCTTCCAAGCCACTGTAAAGCCGAAGAAGAAAGAAAAAAAAATTATAGGAAGGCCTCGAACTTATTCCCGAGGACGAATATAATGGTTTTGGTCACTTGTTACACGTTTGGCGAGACTCGAGCGGCGAAGACAGCCCTGAGCACCTGTTGCCACATTTACTTCTTCGCTGATATAAAGAAAACAACAAAAAAGTGAAAATATAGTAAGGGGGGGTGAGTGAGAAGCCCGCACACACACACACACACACACACACACACACACACACACACACACACACACACACACACACACTCGACGTGGTAGTAAATGTGGCGTGGACAATAAGACCGAGAGAGCAGTTTTGACGGACGAGACAGGGAGTGAGGGGGGGAGGGAGAGCTAAAGAGGGAAGGACTGGGGTAGGGGGAGCAGGGGGGGGGGGGAGTAAGCATGCCAAGGCCACTGGTTCAGATATAGCATCACCCCAGTCACCCCCCACCGCCCCCAGCACTCCGCTCCGCAGCGCCTCCCTCACCAGCCCCGCCGAGAGCCGAGAGATGAGCCAGGCCGAAGGTGGAAGGGAGAGGCGGGCCCAAGGTCGGGTCTGCTTGATGTACAATCCCCACAACAAGGCAGCAAGGCCAAGGGTGCCTCGTGCAGAGCCCTCGTTATTGGCACCGCTGGGACAGAGTAGAGGAGGGGGGGTAGGAGAACGCCATTGTTGAGAAAGAGACTAGAAGGGCTGGGCGATGACATGGACGGGAGAGATAGACTAGAAGGGGTGAGCGATGACACGGCCGAGGAGAGATAGAGACTAGCTACTAAAGGGATGGGAAAGACATGACCGCGAGAGATAGAGACCAGAAGAGGTGGGCGATAACATGGCCGAGAGAGAGACTAGAAGGGAGGGCGATGAAATGACCGGGAGAGAGACTAGAAGGGAGGGCGATGAAATGACCGGGAGAGAGACTAGAAGGGAGGGCGATGAAATGACCGGGAGAGAGACTAGAAGGGAGGGCGATGAAATGACCGGGAGAGAGACTATATAGAAGGGATGAAATATGTTATAACCGGGAGAGTGATAGAGAAATAACATGGAAGTAGAAATGATAAACACAAAACGTCGTATTATCAGACATTGCACCGCCCAAGAACACATATTTGACAAGGCTTTCGTAGGAGTTGTGGGCATTTTCATGAGTAGTTTTATGACCCTGGTGGTAGTTTGACCCTTCCTCTGTACCATGAACCTGAAGAAGCACTTATTAGAACCCGACTGACCCCCTCTTTGACCTTTAGAAATGGCTGATGAGAGAAACGAGTGTCTTGTAATACCAACCTTTAAAGAGTCTACATAAGGCCAGTCAGCGTACACAAATAAGTCTCCAGGAAATTAACGACCGACCAAACGAGAAGGAAAGCTGAGTACTACAAGGAAGGAGGCCATTCACTTCAAACTAGAGGAGGGGAGCGGAGGGAGGGATAACGAGGGATGGCGCGGGAAGGAAGAGTTGTTTAACGGCTGTTGTCTTCGCCACGAAGAATTTTATCACGCTGACACACTTAGCGGATAAGCTGCAGTAGGTTAGTTGGTTTAAGAGGCCTACCTACTTACAACATTATTGGCCTCGGTGAGAAATTGTAACAGGTTCAAAGAGTTGTGTGCGTGTGTATGGTGTTTCGCAAGGCCTGGCGGTAGCGGGGGAGGGAGGGAGGGAGTCAGGGCGGGGCAGCAAAGGCCTGGCTGGCGTGCACGTGATTGAAGGTTCCAGAGAAGTGAGCAGCTCGGTGACCCGCGGCAGGAGAGGATGCGGCGGGGGAGGTGGTGTTGGGGAAGACTGGGGAGGCAGCGGGAGTGGTGGGGAGGACGAGGAGCGGTTGCTAGGAAGGTGGGGTTTGGGGACCGGGGAATGGAGGTAGAAGAGAAGGTGCTATGCTGTAGGGTGAAGGAGTGAGACGGTGGGGAGAACGAGGGGCGAGGGCGGGGAAGGTGGAGTTGGGGGGTCGGGGAATGGAGAAGGAAGGACAGGTGATGTGCTGTAGGGGGAGGAGTGAGGTGGTATAGAAATGTCAGGGACGTATGGCACGGGAGGCGATGTGGAGGAGGGCCGTGGTGGGGAAGATATTGTGGGGACTCCTGGACCGGTAGACCCTGAGTCGCCGGGTCACTGCACGGCCACCGCCAGGAAACACAAGCTTGTTCGCCGCTTTGATCGATTGTACTCGTGTGTCGGCAAGGCTCCCACCGCGGCCAGGAGGACTAGTAGGCGGAGGGCGGGGTCGAACTCGAAGCCATGAGAATGATAGAATTGAGCCATGGGTTGAGAATTTGTCTTACAGTAATAATGTTTTACACTAATGTAGAAGTACCAAATGAGTCTGATGGGCGTGGGGCATCAGAGATATTGCACGTTTTCCTCAGAGTTCAGCTAAATTAAAGAGGATCGGATTAATATTTTCTTGAGGGGAAAGGGTTAGGCAAACGTTGTATTATCTGGTAAGGGAAAGGGTGCTTGAGGACGACTAAGGTTTAAAAGTGGATGACTGTCTTTAAGATGCTGCTAGTAACGTTCTTGTAATAAAAGTAGGGAAGGACGCGTAGCAACGGGGGTTTAAGTTAGATAAATTCAGTTTTAAATTCGCTGGCACACCATATTGACTTGAATATTAGAGTGTCAAGTAATCAAATACCCTGGGAATATTTCGCTGTCACATAATATGAAGCAAAGGAGCACTAAAGTAACATTCAAGTTTGTAAGACATTTTTAGGAGTTGGAGTTAAAACCTTGTATTTGTACCCACCACGGACAGCGTTACGCAAAGAAGCCACTGCAAGCATATCTCAAACCAAACAACATGACCGCCGCTTTGGGTGCAAGACTAAATTCCCCAGATACTTCAAGCAATTCTGACCGGACTATAGAGATTCCCGTCATGTACACACTTATACACACAATAGTGAATGTCGCGCGCTATTGGGGACGAGTGTGATGTATACGGAAGGCTAACAACTCGAGCTTGAGGGAAGAAAATGTATAAAATGTGAAACTGGGAGATAACTTTTCGGGCATAACTTCTCGGCTCCCTCGAGTACACGGCCAAGACAGCGTCGTGCCGTTCGTTTTCCTTGTTTTTTGCTCACTACTTCCCGATTCTCCTTCCCCCTCCTCCTCCTCCTCCTCCTCCTCCACATTCTCCTCCTCTTCCTCCTGCTCTTCCTCCTACTTCTTCCAGTACGATCATTAGTCACGCATACTCCATGTGTGTGTGTGTGTGTGTGTGTGTAAAGAACAGATCAAAACGCACCAGCACAGTCTTGTTCCCGTGAATAAGGCAAGTTTGGGGCATGCGCTGTAGCTGCCCGTGGCCTCGGTGCTCACCTCCGTCACAATAGGAAGGTGCCAAAAGGAGTAAGGAGATCGAGTCATTAGTCATTAGTGTCTGGATTTCTCTCACTTGAAGGAGCGAAGTCGTATGAAGAAGTGTTTACAGGAGAAGGAGGAAAGTTTTGAAAGGAATCAGAGTATAGTGAAGAGAACTGTGAACTAGTGTGACTGAGATCTGCATGAAGATGGGGAAAGAGAGAGAGAGAGAGAGAGAGAGAGAGAGAGAGAGAGAGAGAGAGAGAGAGAGAGAGAGAGAGAGAGAGAGAGAGAGAGAGAGAGAGAGAGAGAGAGAATATAATGCAGAGGCTCACAACAGTAGTGACTTTTAGCGCTAATGAGACGGAAAAAAATATAGGGTGAGAGAGAGAGAGAGAGAGAGAGAGAGAGAGAGAGAGAGAGAGAGAGAGAGAGAGAGAGAGATTAGAGAATAATAATGGAGAGGCTCATGATATTAGTGAGTATTAGCGCTAACGATGTCAAAAAAAATAGAGAGAGAGAGAGAGAGAGAGAGAGAGAGAGAGAGAGAGAGAGAGAGAGAGAGGTATCATCACCACCATTACTCCACCGTTCCGAGAAACTTTTTATTTCCGCTTCATCGTAAAAAAATAAATTCTGCCGCCATTTCTTTCCGCGTCTCCCTCACCTAACTTCCTCCCGTAGACTTCCTTCGTCCATCATAGCACCCCTCCCCACCCCGCCACACACCCTCCCCCTCCCCACCCTCTCCATTGCCCCCCCCCCACCCCGTCACACCCTCCCCTTTTTACCCTCTTCCCCTTCCTTCTCCATTTCATTCCGTTCATTCTTCCCTTCCTCACCCCCTATTTCCCTTTCAACCATTCAATTTCGTTCCTGTCTTTTTCCATCACTCTCTCCCCCCCCCCCCCCCCTCTCTCTCTCTCTCTCTCTCTCTCTCTCTCTCTCTCTCTCTCTCTCTCTCTCTCTCTCTCTCTCCCCCCCCCCCAAGAGCCATTATTTTGTGCCACTTCTCCGCTGCCAAACGCCAGTGCTCCAATTTTTAATAAGGTGTCTTGTGGCGGCAGATTCTGGGAAGAGCAATATGTCTCCGTGTGTGTGTCTGTGCTTGTGTGTGTGTGTGTGTGTGTGTGTGTGTGTGTGTGTCCACGCGTTAAATTTGATCGACATTGGTGTATATTAAGGCTGAAGTGGTGTAGCGTGGTGTGGTGTGGTGAGAGGTAGATAGTGGGAAGTGGGGAGGAGGAGGAAGGAGAGGTGTTGGCAGAGGGAGGAGAGGAGAGAGGAGGAGGACACGTGGAGTAGAGGAAATAAGCAGGGCGAGGAGGGAGGGAGAACGGGGAGACGTGGGGTAGGGGAAGGGAGAGAAATAGGGAGACGAGAGAGGAAAGAGGAGAGGGTGAGGTGTGGGACAGGGAAAGGGAATAAGCAGGGGAAGGAGTGAGAACGGGGAGACGTGGGTTAGGAAAGGGAGAAAAATAGGGAGACGAGAGAGGAAAGAGAAGACACGATGAGGGGGTAGAGAAGGAGAGGGGAAAGTGTGGTGGGGGTCATGGTGGGGGTAGTGGAGCCTAGATGCGTGGGTGCCAGCATAGTAGCAGTGGCAGTGGTGGTGGTGGTGGTGGAGGTAGTGGTGGTAGTGGTGTTAAAATATTCGTATAGTGTAACACTGAAAAGAGACAGACGCCTACTCTTCCTGTTGCCACTCTGAACAAGATCTCACAGACACAGACACACAGACAGAGAGAGAGAGAGAGAGAGAGAGAGAGAGAGAGAGAGAGAGAGAGAGAGTTATGAAAAAAGGGTAATGAAAAGTTAAATTGGAACATGAAGCTTAAGCGATTATAGACAACGCGATAAGAGAAACAAGGAAATTCGCCGTTGAAAAAAAAAAATGGATAATGATACAAGAAGGGAGAGAGAGAGAGAGAGAGAGAGAGAGAGAGAGAGAGAGAGAGAGAGAGAGAGAGAGAGAGAGAGAGAGAGAAACTATACACGTTTAAAAATTCCCTCGAACAGAATGGTGCGTGTGTGGGTGTGGGTGTGGGTGTGGGTGTGTGTGTGTGTGTGTGTGTGTGTGTGCGGGTTGGTGGCTGTCGTAGAGGGTGTCGTCGCCTCCTCGCGCTCCCTCGCTCCCGCCAAATTCGGAAGAGTAGCTCGGGAAGGCAGGGGCCGCAAAGGGGGTGGCGCGAAAAGAAGGGGAAAAGGAAATGCCAGGTGTGCAGGGGACAAAGAAGAGGAGGAAGATTTGTAGTGGGTGTAGTAGCGAATAGAGACGGGGGAAGGAAAATACAGAGGAGATATCTCGACTGCTAGCGGATAAATAAAGGTGAAGGAAAATAAGTAGATATGTAGGTGATGAAAACATGATTGAAAGTTGTAAAGAAGTGGGGAGGAAAATGCAGGGCGGGGGGGACTCCCATGTGTAGTGTGTCTGAGGCCATTCTCAAGACGTTTTCGGCTCTCAACAACTTTCCAAAGGCCACAAAGGAGATTAGTCGGGTTCTCATGAGTATTTTTCACATTCATGGTGCAGAAGCCTTGTCAAGCTATCACTATGCTCTTAAACCTATCCATGGAAATACTAACACAACCTCTATCAAAGCCTTATCAAAAATCTGTCACTATGCTCTTAAAACTATCCATGGAAATACTAACACAACCTCTATCAAAGCCTTATCAAAAATCTATCACTATGCTCTTAAAACTATCCATGGAAATACTTACAGAACCTCTATCAAAGCCTTATCAAAAATCTATCACTATGCTCTTAAAACTATCCATGGAAATACTAACACAACCTCTATCAAAGCCTTATCAAAAATCTATCACTATGCTCTTAAACCTATCCATGGAAATACTAACACAACCTCTATCAAAGCCTTATCAAAAATCTATCACTATGCTCTTAAAACTATCCATGGAAATACTAACACAACCTCTATCAAAGCCTTATCAAAAATCTATCACTATGCTCTTAAAACTATCCATGGAAATACTAACACAACCTCTATCAAAGCCTTATCAAAAATCTATCACTATGCTCTTAAACCTATCCATGGAAATACTAACACAACCTCTATCAAAGCCTTATCAAAAATCTATCACTATGCTCTTAAAACTATCCATGGAAATACTAACACAACCACTATCAAAGCCTTATCAAAAATCTATCACTATGCTCTTAAAACTATCCATGGAAATACTAACACAACCTCTTATCAAAGCCTTATCAAAAATCTATCATTATGCTCTTAAAACTATCCATGGAAATACTAACTCAACCTCAATCAAAGCCTTATCAAATGTGGGTGTGTGAGCCCCTAAATGTTTGAGAATATGGGGCCTGGCCTAAGCACACATATTTGACAAGGCTTTCCTAGGAGGTTTGAGCATTTCCATGAGTAGTTTTATTGCCCTGGTGATAGTTAGACCTTTTTTCTGTACCATGAACTTTAAAGAACACTCATTAAAACCCGACTTATCTATCTTTTGGACGTTGGAAATAACTGATGCGAGAGGCGGAAGTCCGTGAGAATACCAAGACTGATATCCTCGTATATGCAGTGGTGGTTGGTTGCTGCGAGGCCTCCACATGGCAAGGCTTACCAGAGCAACGCCGCGACCTTGACCAAGCCCCTCGTGTTTCTATTAAAAGGTTGAAAAAAGTATAGATTTATGGGCCGACGAGTGCCAGACGAGGCTTAAAATTAGGTCTGAGGTTGCCGGGTTGATCTTAGGCTTGCACGAGGCTCCTCCGATCCGAATGGCTGGACTTAACTTTGTTTTTTTATTGTTTTTATTCGTTTTCCTCACGGTGACAAGGACTTTTTTTTATATATATATTTATAGTTTTGTTGTCTGTTTGTTGGTGGCCTTGGACTTGATTGGGTTTTCCCCACTCCCTGATTCTCTATAGCTGGACTTGGGTTCGGGTTTTTCTTTCCCCGCTCTGTTCACAATGACGGAAGTTTTGTTGTCTCCTAAATTT
This sequence comes from Eriocheir sinensis, assembly GCF_024679095.1. Classification (NCBI taxonomy): domain Eukaryota; kingdom Metazoa; phylum Arthropoda; class Malacostraca; order Decapoda; family Varunidae; genus Eriocheir; species Eriocheir sinensis. The sequence continues at coordinate 23,299,321 of NC_066516.1, forward strand.
AAGTTTGGTGGCGTCGCGGTGGCTGTGGACTCTACTGGACTGCTTTTCTTCACTCCTTGATATTAATTTGATTCTTAATAGCTGGACTTGACTCGTTTTCTATAAGTTTTTGCTCACGATGGCCTAAGTTTTGTTCACTCCTAAATTTACGAGTTTTGTGGCGTCACGGAGGCTGTGGACTCGATTGGACTGTTCTTTTTCCACTCCTTGATTCTTAATAGCTGGACTTGACTTTCGTTTTCTATTAGTTTTTGCTCACGATGGCCTAAGTTTTGTTGACTCCTAAATTTACGAGTTTGGTGGCGTCACGGTGGCTGTGGACACTCTTGGACTGGTTTACTCCACTCCTTGATTCTTAATAGCTGGACTTCGACTTTCGTTTTCTATTAGTTTTTGCTCACGATGGCCTAAGTTTTGTTGACTCCTAAAAATTTACGAGCGGGTAGCGTTGCGGCGGTGGTGGACACTGGACTGGTGGACTCCTCCCTCCTTGTTGATTTGTTTTTTTTTTTTTTTTTTTTTTTTTCTCACGACGACGACTAGTTTGTTCCCCAATTTAAGTTTGGTGGTGGTCGCCGTGGCTGGGTGGACCTTGGACACTGGTTTTCACCACTTTCCTTTTTTTCTCTCCCCTCTGCTAACGATGACTGGAGTTTCGTTGTCTTCCCAAATATAAGTTTCAAGGCGTCGCCGTGGCCTTGGACTTGACTGACTCCACTCCACTGTTTGCATTCTCGTTACTGTACTTTTTTTTCTTGTTTCTTCTTATAGCTAGGTTTTATTGCTTCTCTTTGTGACTGAACCTCTCTTTGTACTTTTCTTTATTGTTTCGTCTTCTACTGGTCCTTATAGCCAGGTTTTATTGCTTATCTTTGTGACTGGACCTTTCTTTGTACTTTTTCTCCACTGAGACCACTCCTTTCCTTTTTTTCTCTCCCCTCTGCTAACGATGACTGGAGTTTCGTTGTCTTCCCAAATATAAGTTTCAAGGCGTCGCCGTGGCCTTGGACTTGACTGACTCCACTCCACTGTTTGCATTCTCGTTCCTGTACTTTTTTTCTTGTTTCGTCTTCTACCGGTCCTTATAGCCAGGTTTTATTGCTTCTCTGAGTGACTGGACCTTTCTCTGTACTTTTTTTCTTGTTTCGTCTTCTACTGGTCCTTATAGCCAGGTTTTATTGCTTATCTTTGTGACTGGACCTTTCTTTGTACTTTTTTTCTGTTGTTTCGTCTTCTACCGTTCCTTATTGCCAGGTTTTATTGCTTATCTTATTAGTGACTGGACCTTTCTTTCCCGATTCTTCTTCTCATGGTCATTATTGCTAGGTTTTATTGCTTCTTTAAGTGACCATCTTTTTTTTCCCCTCGATGCTTCTCACGGTCGTTATAGGTAAGTTTTATTTGTTTCTTTATTGACTGCGCCTCTTTTTCTCGTTTCCTCTACTAACAATCACTAGTTAGGTTTTATCGCCCCTTATAGTGACCATCTCCCTTTCCTCGCTTCTGCTCATGGTCACTGTCATTAAGTTTTGTTACCTCTGTTAGTGACTGCTTTGTGTGTCGTGTTTTCTACCCTCGATCACCATAGCTACGTTTTATTGCCTCTTGAGTGACTGTATCGAGCGCGCCCAACTTCAGGAGCGAAAGTGAATAAAAAACCTTTCCGAGCATAGACTTGAGTAACTATTCCTTTTCATTTAAACTACTCGAAGGTCGTCGTCTCGTCTATCGTTCGCATCGCCAGAAATGAAAGTATAATATAGAAACGTAGACGGGATCGTTTTTCTTAAGGTAACGAAAGAGCTGAGCATTGCGAGGTGAGAGGAACGAGGCAGGAGTAGAGGACGGAAGAGAAAAAGATAGGTGGTAGTGTGTGTGTGTGTGTGTGTGTGTGTGTGTGTGTGTTAGGTATAGTAAACAGGTTATGGGAGGGGAATCTATTGCTTTTCCATCCTTCCCTTAAAAATTAATCAGACCACTAAAGCAGAGAGGCTCGTTATAAGCCAACATGCTCCATCCTACGTCTCCTCCTCCTTCACCACCACCTTCTGTGCCTCTTTTGCCCTCCTGCTCCTCCTCATCCTTCATCACTATCAATACTACTACCACCGCCAGCATCAGCACTAAGCCGTCCATTGTATATAAAAAGGTGCATCACAAGACGATATAGTGGCCTGCCAAATATTTCGAGTGTGCGAGTGGGAAAGTACCAGAAGGGAAGCGAAGAGGAAACGGAAGAAGAAGGGAAGGGAAACAGAAAGTGAAGGAAAAGTGATACTGAAGGGAAGAGAAGGGAAAGGGAAGCACACAGAAAAGGAAGAGAAAAGGCAAGGTAAGGGAAAGGAAGAAGAAAACGGGAAGAGAAAGAGAAATTGCAGGGGAGAGAAAGGGAAAAGAAACGGAAAGGAAATAGTAAATAAGGGAAAGGGAAAGGGAAATTGAAGGGAACAGAAACGAAATGGGAGACAAGCGGGAAGAGAAACAGCAAGGAAAGGAAGTAGCAAAGGAGGGAGAGGAGGAATTACAAAAAAAAAGGGAAGAGAAAGAAAATGGGAAACAAAGGGAAATAATATGGAGGGGACAAGGGAGAGGGAAGGGGAAATTGTTGGTAAGAGAAAGGAAATGGGAAACAAAGGGAAATAATATAAAGAGAGCAAAAGGGAGAGGGGAAGATCAGGAAAAAGGGAAGGGAAGGGGAAATTTTTGGTAAGAGAAAGGAAATGGGAAACAAAGGGAAAGGAAATGGCAGAGAAGGGAAAATGGGAAGCTTCAGGGGAAAATGGAAACTTCAAAGGTTAAAGTTTCGTGGTGGTGGTGGTGGTGGTGGTCACGCTTCAATAAATAATGGAGGGGTGCTTCATTGCTCTGCCCTTACCTCTCCCCCTCTCTTTTTACGTCCCTCCCTCCCTCCATTCATTCCTTATTTCCTTCCTTCTCAGTCTCCTCGCCCCCGTCCCCTCTTTCGCTCACTCCCACCCTTCTTCTTTAATCATTCCTTTACTTCATTCATTCCCACTTCCCTTCCCTCCTTCCTCTCTGTTACTCATTCTCACTCTTCTATCCTTTTTCCTTTTCTTTATTCCTTTTGCTTTCTATCCCTGTCACACGCTCACCCTTCTTTCCTCTTCTTCCTTTTCTTTATCCCATTCATTCCCACTTCCCTTTCCTTCCCTTCCCTCCTTCCTCTCTCTTACTCATTCTCACCCTTCTATCCTTTTTCCTTTTCTTTATTCCTTTTGCTTTCCTCTTCTTCCTTTTCTTTATCCCATTCATTCCCACTTCCCTTTCCTTCCCTTCCCTCCTTCCTCTCTGTTACTCATTCTCACTCTTCTATCCTTTTTCCTTTTCTTTATTCCTTTTGCTTTCTATCCCTGTCACTCTCTCGCCCTTCTTTCCTCTTCTTCCTTTTCTTTGTCCCATTCATTCCCACTTCCCTTTCCTTCTTCCTCTCTCTTACTCATTCTCACCCTTCTATCCTTTTTCCTTTTGTTTTTCATCCCTACCACACTCTCTCACCGTTCTTTCCTCTTCTTCCTTTCTTTATCCCCCATTCATTTCTATCTTCTGTCGTTCCTTTTTACTTCCCTTCTCTTTCCTTACCTCCTTCCCCTCTTTCACTCACTCCTACCCTCCCTTCTTCCTTTTCTTCACCCCCATTCATTTCTATCTTCCTTCTTTCATTTTTACTTCCCTTCTCTTTACTCCCTCCCTTCTTTCACCCCTTCCCACCCTTCTTTTCAACTTTCTTTGCTTTACACTTTTCACTCTGCATCCCTGCTTAACATGTTTCCACTTTTCTCTCCTATTTCATTTCCTTTATTCCTCTCCCTTTACCTTCTTGCCTCTCTCCTTTCCTTCCTTCGTTCCTCCTTTCACCAATACCTTCTTTCTCCCAGTATTCTTCCTCCATGGCCTCCCCCTCTCCTTCCTTCGTTCTTCCTTTCACCAATACCTTCTTTCTCCCAGTATTCTTCCTCCATGGCCTCCCTCTCTCCTCTCCTTCGCTCTTTTCCACCTGTATTTTCTTCCTCACCTCTCTTTTCCCTTTATGCCTCCTCCCTCGCCCCCTTCCCTCCCTCCCTCCCTTCCTCCTCTCCTCCACACATTCCCACGCTTCTCCTCTCCTTTCTCCTCGCCTCCCTCCTCCTTCTGTGCCTCTTCCCTCCTTCCTCTTCGCCTCCTGAGGGCATTATAAACAGTTAGCAGTGAATTATGCATGTGCCCTTCCCTCGCTTCCTTCCTTTCTTATCTTCCTTCTTCTCATCCTCCCTCAACTTTCATCTTTTCTTCAAGCTCTTCATTGTCATCTCTTATTTTTTTTCTCAGTTGTATACTTATTTTTCTCCCTCCACTTACTACTACTACTACTACTACTACTACTACTACTACTACTACTACTACTACTACTACTACCAGCAGCACCTCATCCCCTCGTCTCGTGTCTCCACCTTTAATTTTGTCCATGTCATGTCAGGAATGTAACACTTCAACACACACACACACACACACACACACACACTCTCTCTCTCTCTCTCTCTCTCTCTCTCTCTCTCTCTCTCTCTCACATATGTAAAGGTGTGTGTGTGTGTGTGTGTGTGTGTGCTGAGAAGAGTCAGGTTCATGGGCTGATGGAGGGTTATTATTGTTACAGTGCTGAACAAGGGACAGGTGGAGACCAGCCGTTACCGCTTCCTGGCCCGCGGCGGAGGCTACATCTGGCTGGTGACACAGGCAACCCTCATTCATGGGCCTCGGGAGAACAAACCGCAATACGTCGTCTGCCTCAACTACGTGGTCAGGTAGGTCCCCACACCAAGTCTCCTGCAGTGCTCTGTTTCTCCTGGTGCGCCTTTTCCCCTCTACGCTTTACCTTTCCACGTTACCTTTTCCCTCATCATTATTATTCCCCACATTATTTTTTCATCCACAGCCCATTTGCCCTTGACACAAGATTCATGAAATATCACTTTATTTCTAGTGATCTCAAAAAGGCTTTCACGATGGATATGCCAACAAAATATGAGGACAAGGATTTAATCTAAATGGCTACAATTCTCTTAAAGGTGTCATTGCAAGAATATGGTTAAACCTATAATGATTATCTGTACAGTGTACAAAAATACATACATCAGATCTGATATAGAAGTATGGTAAGAAAGCAAAGATTGAGTTGATATTTATTGCCTTGCAGTGGAGTTGAGTCCAAGGATGAGATTCTTTCCGAGTTCCAGTTAATGTGCAGCAGCAGTAGCAGCAGCAACAACAATAGTGATACCAATAATAACGATAACGAAAGAGAAATTGCCAGCACCAGTAGCACAGCAAGTCCCGCGAATGTACCCGTGCCCGTGGCCTCCCCAGTGGTGCAGGGCCTGCCTACCCCGCCCTACTCACCTGCCCCTAGGACTGCAGCAGCCCAGAAGGTGTGTGTGTGTGTGTGTGAGCATGCATGCATGCACTTGTGTGAATCTGCCTTTAGATGCCCCTATTTTTTATATGCATTAAGATTCATATATTAATGGGTGCATGTCAGTGTGGACTAGAGCTTGCACTGACATTGGCTAATATTGATTTATTTTGTACAGGTATATCAAATTAGAAAAAAAAAAATCTGAAATAAGTCCTAATATTTTCAAAATTTCATATCCTAGAACCCCCCATCAGGGTCCAGGAATGTACTTTATTGTATAGGATTATCAAATAAAAGATTGACAATATTTCATATTGTAATTGCTTGCAGAGAATACTAAGGTAATATTACATAAGAAATGATAACTGAAATTGGTTGCTGCAGACTTGATCAAGTTCTTCTAATGTTTCATCTGTTTGGGTCAGGTGAATGAGAGTCCCAACCCACGCACCAGCACAGCTCCTCTGCCGCCGCCACCCCCTGTTGCCAGCACCTTCAAGATCTTTGTGCCACGAACAAAGGATATGAATAAAGGTTTCCTAACCTTCAATAATAATGATCCACACTCCACAGGTAATGGAAATCTTGACTTGTAATACCTTTTGCAATTATATATCTGAAGTATTCGTGGCAGCATTATTTAAAATTGTCATCGTTTACTAAACAAAATCATTGTTTATATTGCCATTCATAGCTTTAAAAATACATACACTTCCCTTTAAGTTAAAGCAGGTTTGAGTAAGCTTTTTTGAATTTGAATGTATAGACTATGGCTTTATACTGAAATGTTGTTTGCTGCTGCAGTGCTGAAGGACGAACCAGAAGACCTGACTCACCTTGCTCCATCGGGTGGTGATACCTGTGTGCCACTCCCTACACTGATACCTGACCTGGAAGAGGAGGATTCATGTATGCCCCAAGATGTTCCCGCATTCATACCAAGCCTAGACGATATGTTAACTCTAGAATACCCACTGCAAGTTGTAAACTCTGATGCTGCCATACGAAGCCCAAGTGAAGAGAAAATTGATGACCAAGACTTGAGCCCCAAGTATTTGTATGAGGAAAACCAAATACAAGGAGTCAAGTCTGCAAACAGGTATGTCTGTGCAGATGGAATTACCAGGAATAGTAGTAGTACAATAAACCCTTGATATAACAGACTAACTGGGGGGACCTTAGTCAGTTAATGCCGAAAGTCCGTTATAAGCAGCGAAAATAAAAATAAAATTATACCAACGAACCTAATAAACATAGGTATATAGATATTTTTTTAATGTGTGTGTTGTGTGCACATTGTCCATGTAGCTGCATAGCACATTAGGCGATGAACTGCGAGGCACTGAGGCCGTCAGGTTGGCAGTGGGGCCCTGGGGACGCGGTATTGTTACGGTTATGGGTAAAATTTTACAAGTGCTCCAATCTCATACTGGCAAACGAAACTTTTGTGGGGGGTGTTATGAAATAATCTGTTAACTGTTTCTGTCACAAATCATTAAATGATTGACTTTTCAATGCCTGTTGTACACCTGCCACAGCTCGCAGCTGCAGCTGCAAAATAACTCGCAGAGAGATGTTCAACTTGCTTACAGTTTCTACATTTCACTCAATGCTCACAAAGATCGCAAGTGGACAAACTAGAACAAAACCAGCCAGATTAATGCTTTTCCTGCCATGTATTCCCCCAGTGCACATGCGTGATGGACAGCAGAGGGACTTATTTCTGCGAGGAGGTATTTCTCGCAACACCAGCCCGCAAACTGGACCACGCACGCCACCGCCATGGCCTGCGTATTTCCGCACCCTACACCACATGCCGAATAAATTACTAACCAACCATAACTTAGCCTAACCTACCTAACTGGGGGCTCAGCCCCCCTCGACCCCCTTAAGCTGTGTCAGTACCAACACTCACAAACACTTGGCTATTTTCCATTACATTTACATCCTGGATTGATCCATAAGACTTTCTCGTGGTAGAAGTACGTTCTTCATTTGAATGGAAACCATGAGGAGAAAAATATTTCATCAGGTGGGCAAAAAAAAGACTACAGTAACCGAAGGATAGGGCAGCAGATAAAAGGAGGAGGGCCTATTATAGTTACCGGTTCAAGAACTATTCTTGGTCCGTCCCCGTGGATTTCTGACCATCTGACCTTATCCGTTATATCGAGGGTTTACTGTATTTATATCAAATGAATTATTGTATATCTGCTACATTCTGTAAATCACTTTCATTGGGGCATCATAATTTACTATAACCATATGCATTTTTTTCACCTGTTCACCTCTGGGTGTGCCAGCAGCTTAAGTGGAGGGAGACTGTTACTTAACCGGAGCAGGTGCAACACACCATCACCAGACTGTAGCAGTGTACACTCTAGTGGACTGGGTACACCAGAGCCCCCAAAGCCTCTACTGAGTGAGGCTGCCCTCTCACAGCCCATCAAAAAACAATCACCGGTATGTCACTTATATTTTAGGAAGAGGAACTTTTAGTTATACTTTCTAATTGGCTTCAAATATAGTATGTCATTTGCTGAAGGGCATTTATTTAAAACACAGTACAATCATAGTGTCAGTGTCATAAATTTAAAAAGCAATAACCTTGCTGAAATAGGGTTGGAGATACCATATATTCCTATATTATTCTATTATATGCTCTGGGTCTCAAATAATTGTTAATCATTTTTCTTGTATTTATTTCCCTTACTAAGGTCTGTTACCTTTCAGACCTGTAATAAGCAAAGTAGTTCATTTAAGCAAATAGTTTTCTTCCTCTATGATCCTCACAAATCTTTATTTCACAAAAGGTCCCCTTTGGAAGCAGTCATCCTAGAACCACTACGGAGTCTCTCTTCATGCCACTAGATGAAAGCAATTCTGGAGGCTCCTCAGAGCTGTTCAGTAAACTGGATCTTAAGGTAAGACATAAGGTACAACATAGTTGTTGTATGTCTGACTTGTTTTATAGCAACATGATATAGATTAATTTGCTTTTTTTCATACTTATTTATTCAATAAAAGTATTTTTGTTTCAGTATTAAGTTGTTTCTACTACAAAACAAATTTATATCTAAGAAATATTTCAAGTAAGTTGCTCAGAACATATAAGTGGTTGGTGGGATAGAAAAAAAATAAACAGGAGGTTACATCACTTAACAAAAATCAGCATCAACGGTTTTAGGTATCGACTGGTATTTCAGGAACCTAACCCCCGTCAATAATGAGGGAGCACTGTACTACAAATAGGTAAACACACACACACAGACACACTGTATAGAGTTAAGAAGTGGATGCCTAAAATGTATTTTACTTTGTTTTCAGTTTGAAAATCAGAACATGGACTCTGATGAATTTGAAATGAGGGCACCATACATTCCTCCAAGTAATGAATTATTGTTATTCCTGGACCCTGACGATCTCTTCACAGGGCCTGAGTCAGATATTGCCATCTCCCCTAAATGTCTCAGGTGAGTCATGTGTATTTTCTGCTTACATTTTATGTAATAACATGGAGGCTGGGTTTGCCCACAGTTGAGATCATACCCAGTACCAGTTGTATATGAGGTTTACCTAGAATTAGCTCATGTTCAGTATCTTTTCATTCAATAAACAAATTATTTTCTATCATCCTTAAGGAAGCAAATCAACTACACATGCTTCAGCTTCAGCTCTTATAGTACACTGCTTCTTATTCTTTCCTTCTTCGTTTAAAATCCTAATTTTACCTTATGGGGTCGGACCGATTGATGAAGATGACAATGTCAGTCATCTTGGTTTAGAGAGAGACTTTTTCTGCCTTGGATGCCCTTCCTGTAGGCAACCCCAGATTTAGAGTGAGGACCTTGATGTATTGCCTACCATGGCTATGAGCCCCACCTACCCGGGTCTGTAGTCAGAGTTGTCCCTCTCTTAGGTGAAATGCCTATCATGGCTGTGAGCCCCACCTGCCCAAGTTGGATTGGTGAAGTGGCAGGGCATGTCCACACGTTGGTGGGCCATGCTTATAGTGCACTGTTGTTCATTGTAAAAAGTTAGTGCATCTGTTATGTCCTTGCCCATGGCTAGCAGTCAGTCCAATCCATAAGCTGTATTGGTTGGGGTGGAGCTTACAACCTCACCATGTAAAACCCAACCAGATGCCAAGTAAAAAGCAGAGGCTTCATTTGTGAACCTTATTCAATTTTATTAGGGGGCTGTAGTATGTGGCAAGTTCCCTAGATACATTTGCATCGGGTAAACTGCTGCCTATGACTGGTTTAGGGCAAAGTTTCTCAGACCCATACATCCTGAAATGTGGTGTGTAGGGCTTTGGTGCCCATCTCAGTCTCATTGGTTCTTGAGCCTGTGTTGGATGAGACCCCATTACCTTGGGACACAGGGCTATTGTGACACCCAGGTTACCACAGTTTACCTTCTCCAGGTTTCCCAGGTACCAATATATAGACCAGCCCAAAAGGTAGGATGAACAGCTGGGAGGGCTGTGCACCAGCTGACTGGATTCTACCTATCTTTATCCAACGCCCTGCTCCCTCACGGGAATTTCCCTCCAGGGGGTGGCCGCAACAGAAGTGTCTCTATCTCTCCCTGTTCTGGCACTCCATCTCAGCACATTCAATCCTGCTACTTCCAACTCTGTCGCTCCAATACTCACTTACCCTATTGATCCACTTCACAGGTGGTCTTCCCCTATCACTCCCTCCCTCAATTCTTCCCAGATTCTGTGGATAAATAGAATATGTATTTTAGAGGGTGTTACTACCATTAAATTTAGCAACACATAGATAATACAAAGGCATGTGTTTTCAATCAACATCTGAGTCACAAAACTAGCTAAAATCTACCTGATGTGTAGGTTACAAACTAATTCTCATTATTCTATTATTGTTGCTCGTCAATCATGATTCATAGTTACTCTTCTTTTCATCAGGGATGGAAAGTTTTCTACTACTACAGACAAAGAAGACTCCAGTCTGGCTCAGTTATTGCGAGACACAGATCCCAGCATAGCTGGGAACAGTCCTGGCAGAAATATCCAACTTGATCACTCTCCAGGGGTTCAGAGGAGCCAATACCAACAGAACAAATTCCTAGATGGTGGAGGAAACTTTGTCGACCCAAATAAAGTGCTGCCTGGACACTTCGCTGGCAAAGGCATGTCAAGAGAATGTTTGCTTTGAATTATTCAAGAATGTTAAAATGATATATTAGTCTCACTGAACTGAGGATCAAACAAAATTGACCCATAAACATTTCAGGTTTTGAGTTTTATTTAGCTGTAAATGTTTTTAAATTCTACTTCCTTTCTTTAAGATTGTCTTAACTCTAGTAACAAAGAAGTACAAACTTGGAATCTTATGGAACATTTATTTATGAACTTATCCTGAGGGCTTTTTACAGAACATTAAATTAATTATAGTTGACAGTGATGTTCTACTTGGCTCTGGAGGCATCTTTTCTTAGCATTCTAAAAGTTTTATGGTTCATGTTTTGGAGCTGTTATCACACCTCAGTTTTACTGTAATAATAATTCTGTACTATTGAATAGCATCATAATAGTATGATCAGACATGAATTTAATAAACTCTATATATGCATCTTCCCTATAATAAAATCATTAAGGAAATAGAACCTTTACTCATGATATAACCATTTACTGTTCAGATGAGTTGGACAGCATTGGAAATGACTCCCAGCTGGCAGACCCGCCCCCCATACCTGTGCAGGAGCCTGTGGAGCCGCCGCCTCCCCTGCTGGGCACAGATTCCCATCACACTTCAGGGCAGGTGAAGCGAGGTCACTCGCCACTCTCTTCACCCACGCTCCACCACAAAAAACTGTGTCCACCTAAATGTCAACAGCCACAACTAAAATTTTCTGAACGATGTCAAGATGGAGTGAATAATCACCTACAAAATCAACAAAATGGAGGACTGCGCTTGCTCACTCCACACACCCCGATTATGCAACAGTTGTTAATCAGCAAGGATCCAATCACTGTACGTGGAGGACGTTCCCCTGCTGGAGGTACTTCAGCCTCCAGGAATTTACTTACTGACAAGAGTCACTCAGTGCTTCGGAACCTACTGGTGAGTGGACGTGACGAGTCTGCCGGCTACTCTGTGTCTGCCCCGGCAAGCCCTGCTGGCACTCCTTCAGCAAGCTGCGCCACGTCTCTAGGTCCACATCCCCTGCGGGAGGAGGCCAAGGGGGTAAAGGTACAGGGATCACTGCACTGCCTTCCAAATTCAAGCCTACTGTTTGTCATAAGTGGTTTGATTTGAGTATTATGTAGAACATTTAGCAGAGTAAAGTCTTTATTTCATATTTTATTTACATAGAATCATGAAGTAAACCATTTATATCACTAAAGAGTGTGTTCTATTTCATTGCATGTATTGACTCAGAATTCATATCAGAAAGCACTTTAATTTAAGCATGATGGTAGCATGTGTCTAATCATTTAAAATGAAAAGAGGTGGCTTGATGCCTCTCTGAGAGATAAGTGTTTGTTGTGTTGTTGAAAGGAATGATGATGCTAAATGTTCTTCATTTACAATTTGTTTAATTCATCACATACTTGTGTTGATAGGCGAGAGTAGCTGTAATGCTTGCTGATTATGATGATGAGGCTACCTCAACCCTCAGGACAGCAAATCATATGAGTTGGTGCTTGCAGTGACCCTGTATTTTTTTGTGTGCATTTTGCTTTTTCTGATTGTTTCCTTTGCTTTCTTTAGTAGTAAATAGTATTCTTCAACACATTCTATATAAATTTATTATGGTGTGCTTTCCCTAAATTAGTTTTATTTTCTTATTTTATTTGTCCTTTTTTTTCCAGAACTGTTAGGATAGAAGCTAAATGTGACTGTAGCTTCAAAGCTCATACAGAGCATGAGCACAACACTTTGATATAGCTAGTAGTATAAAAAAAAAATTGTGTGTGTTTGTGCTGGCATTATCACCATATCCTCCCCCATTTATTTTTTTCCTGACTCAACTCCATGTTATTTATACACTAATGATTTATTCTTTAAACATTTGCAATTAATTAGTTACAGCTGAATCATAATTTCCTAACATGCACATCTCCATCAGACTTTGATTCTAGACTGATAGGATACATAAATCAGTATAGTTTAATACCAGACAATCATATCTCCTTGAAAATTGTTACTTCCCAAGTTTCACTTTAACTCAAATACTCAAAGACTGAGAATAACTTAACAGAACACTAAGTTTGGAAATCATAAATATTGATTGGCATTTACTAAACCTCTTAAATGACTAACATCATCCCATTAACTTCACACCACACATCTCAATCACCATTATCAATCTTTACTCACCCCTTGGTCCTTCACTATGACCCTCAGTACAGCAAATTTGTAAATATCACTAGTAACTAAAGGGAAAGTTAGGGGCATACGCTATAGCTGCACGTGGCCTCAGTGCTCATCTACGTGACATTGGCCCTTGACCCTGTGGTGGGTAAGAACCCATTCCTCCAGTGTGACATTTAAGTTACCACAGTTTACCTTCCCCAGGCTTCCCCAGGTACCAGCCTGAAAGGAAGGAAGAACAGCTAAGTGGGCAGTGTAGCTAAGTGGACCTACTGCCCGGTCCAGGATTAAAAAAAAACAGGCCTGCAGATTTTTAGCTAGGCCTCCCGACCATTATACCACTGACTTGTCTACTTTGTAATTAAAGTTGATGTCAAGGGCAAGACCAATTTTTTTATCTCAAGGGTAGTAATGGACAAACCTTGACTTTTGTCATTACGTAAGTATTACTATTAACTACCAAAAGTCTCCTTTGACCCCCTACCCCTTCCTCAGTTTTCTGTTACAACTTTTTTGTACAGCCTTCACTAATGCAACGGCAACCTGTGTAAGCTACATATTTGAACATTTTTATATATCCCTTTCAACTCTGCTACTTTTCAGTGTTCAACAGCTGGCACTGATAGCTTTCATAGGGCTTGGACAAATCATTGCATGTCATTTCTCATGAATCAACAACAGATGGGACCCACTCACATTAGTCACCATCCATATTCAGAAAGAGAAGAGCAGTCAGCATGTTTTCAGAAAGAGAAGAGTGCAGCAAAGGGGTTCTACCAGTCAGTACAGCTAGTTTATACTAGTCACATTCTGCATCATTAAATGATAAATCATTATATAAGTGATCCCATTTCTAAGAGGCAAGATAGTTAGTTATTACCTAATTATTGACCTTTAATGGAGCTCCTTTTTATGTAACAAACCCTGGCATGCAGTGAAGCATAATTTCCAAAGGAAAAAGAAAAATTAGTCTGAATAAAGGTATAAAATATGGTCTGCTTTTCTACATGGGAAAGGATTGCTAAAGTGAAAAAATGCATAATAAGTAAGACAAGTAATAGTGCCAATAGATTTAAGGAAAAGGGCAAGGAATGTAACTAAGGCATCAATATTTTTACTTTTTTGGCAAAGAAAGTTTCTTACATCAGTGTTGTCATGTTAATATAATTCAGGAGATCCTTAGTTTCACATCCTCTTGATTTCCTAGATTTTGGATTCTTTTGACAAAATATGGGACAGTTGAAATACAATGTCATAATTTTCCAAACTCAAACAATAATTTACGTGACGTTCAATAGTTTGTGTGCACAACATCAGTATTTTTTGTGCTGGGTCATGAGTATGAAGACAGTGCACTTTGTATCAACATTTATTCAGCATCAGTGCTAGGGTCTACTGAATATTTAAAATGTACTTGTTTATTGTGTGTGGGTGTTATTCTTGGAAAATCTCACATAGTGACTGAGTTTGCTTATAATGAATGTACATTTGCAGTGGTTATATAGGGATGCACTCCACGACCCCGTACAACCACCAGAATGTTAATTGACCACACTTTTACATAAACAGTGCACTGACCTAGTATTACAAGCAACAGTAATGATGTATTAAATAACAGTAATAACATACTTATTACATTAGTTACCCACAAGCCACCTTCCTGTCATGTAGTGTGGCCCAATTGAACAGAGTCAGCAGAGTGCAACAAAGATAGCAGTACTTTGAAATTCCATACAGCTTTTCTGCCGATCATGGCTTGAACGCAACCCTAGATTGTATGTAGCTGCAGTGAGAGCTGTAAAGCAACATTCTATGGAAACATAAACCACACTGAATATTTAGGATGCCTGCTCTGTAATTGTTGCCTCTTGTTCACAAACACTAAGTATTGCAGCATTTTTTTCCACTTATTAATTAGCATTACTTAATGTAGTTTGGAATAAGTGGAAAAAAATACTGCAATACTTAGTGTTTGTGAACAAGAGGCAACAATTACAGAGCAGGCATCCTAAATATTCAGTGTGGTTTATATGTCTTTCACAAAATGCTATATTTTCCTGCTAAAATGAACACACTCCAGGACTTTAGTGCTAGGTTCACAATGCTTCAAGAAAGAGCACACTTGCAAATCCGATCTTATGCAGGGCCATCTTATAGGGCAAGCGATCATGCAAAATGAAAAGTAGCACAAAGAGATTTTTCACATATGAAATACATGATAGAAATAGGCTGGATGCAATTTTTCGAAGTGGCACACGTTGAATATGCATAAAATGAGAACTGGGTGTGGAGAATTAGGAGGGAAAGTGCATTTGAGCATCCATTCCATCATTCCTTTTCACAGAACTGTCAGATGCAGTCTTCATGGAAATGATGATGCCCTAGTGATGTCAGATTACAAAAACTTACACATGACCATTTGTACCATATTGTTCACCCTACATATCTTTTTGCCTTAACTGGCTGTCTTCAGTTTAGTTGTGTATGGCATGGCTGTGCACAGACTTTTATTATAAAGAAAGTCACTAAATGCCCTGACTTTTTTTCTTATTTAAAGTCAACTACAAAAATAACTGAATAATTTAAGAAAGCAGAAAACATTTAGAGTTAATTCCCTATTTGTCTTATGCAAAACATGATTCCTGGTATTCATCATGCTCGTATTCTTTTGACATAATGACCATTCCCAAAGTACTAGATAGAATGGAGATACAGAGATATACACAGGCAATGAAAAGTTGGATCACCAACATATGTGGCAGTAAGCTTTTTTGAGCTTCCATGGTTAATTCTATAATTTAAGTAAACCTTTCATTGTTGGTGCCAATAATGCCACAGCCTTAAGAGTTGAAATGTGTAGTATGCCAAAATTTCATCTTTGGGGAAAACTGATGGATTCTGTTTACAATGTGTTCGAATTCACAATGTATTAATCACTGTGGATCTTTTTTCTTTTTTTTTCAGGATGTAACTGAAGACAACAGCATAGTACTAAAGGATGCCCATGGAGGGAGCCTTACCTCCTCTCCCACAGCCTTACGTATTCCCAAAGACAGGATGGCTACCATGTTGCTGACCAGTGCTGGAGGCAAGTCAGGAACCTCTCTGTCTTATCCTACACTGAGATTAGTAACAGGAGGTCCCACTGGTTTAAAGCAAGCATTCAAACTGACTTCAAATTCAAGTAATCATTCTGAAGGATGTGGCAGCCGGTTGGGCCAGCGACAGGATCCTTTTTTGCTGATGAGCTCGGACACCATCCCCACTTTGCTAGAGCTGACCCAGCAAGACTATGAGGTCAATGCACCAGCCAACAACAGTCTCCTTCAAGGAGCAGAACTCCTCATGGCACTGGACCAAAGCAGTGAAGCAGCTTTGCTTGATGGGAAGTAATGATTATAGAACCTTAATTCTACATAATATATGAATGATGTGAAATCAAAATATTTTTTTATCTCATGTGCTCCTCATCCACTCCACTGCCTCTGTCTGTGTCTCAGTGTCAGAGAATAAGCAAATATTCTTGTGGTTTATTTTTCTCATAATTGTGTCTCACAAGATGATGTTCTTCCTTTTATCTTTATCACCAGTTACCCTTCAACCTCTAAATCTTCATGGAATTTTATATTCACAATAAATTATATTTTATTACTAACACTGTTCAGAGACTGAACAAATAGTGATGACATCAATGAAGAATCGAACTAAAAACTATATTTTGTAATAAGTCTTTAATATTGTTTTTATGAGTTCCAGCTCATTTTATACTTTTAACCAACTTATGTATATACATCTAAAGCTAAGAATGAATGTTAATATAAATGAAATGAGTGTGTTCAACATTATCATATTGAACTTCTTCAGCACAAATTTGTTAAATTCTGTATAATTAAGTTGTTTCAAGAACCAGAAAAGTAAACTGTAAACTCTGTGAGTGTGTGGAAAAGGTTTTGATATTTATAATTTATTAGTAACTAAACTTCATCATTTACTTTACATGTTGGTATTTGTTTGTTCTATATCGTAGAAAATAAATTGCCAGTTTATCAGTTGAGATCATTTATAAAATAATGAAATAGAATCAATATACCAGCATATTCTGCATAGTACTACCTTACTAATGACTGATTTAAATATTTGAACAAGCTGGAGAACAGAAGTGTAGTTACCTATCAGTCTTTGTTTTCTTAAGCAATTTGTTTACATTTAAAACTGCAACTTGATCACTCCATACTGCTTCTCACCTCAACACCTTACAATGCAAAGTCACTGAAACCAGGAAGTCTGATGATGAAACTGCCCTTTTTTGTATGCTCAATATGTGTTAGGGAATGTGTAAAATATCTAAAAATATTCCTAAATATTGTCAGTAAGAAGTAACTATGAATAACTGCATTAGTAGCTTTCACAAAAAAATCATAACCATAAGAATACTGGAGTGCTTCGCAAAATGGGTTGGATTTTTATTTATTTATTTATTTACTTTTTTTTTCATGGCTTCATTTTCTTCCCTCAGGGACCCAGTTGGGTATAGTCCTTTAGATTCTTCAGAGGTCAATAATGATGATAATGTTGTCATAGAAATCTTCTCATGACTGACAATTTTAAGTTCAATTCCTGTACACTGCCATATGTAAATATATGAATCAATGTGATTAGACGATTTGTTGTTTTATTTTTTCAGTGACAGCTTTGAGAAAACACACCGAGGTAGACCTCGTAACTTCCTGGGTAATATTGCGACTGCATATGTAACAATTTGTCACTGTCAAGGTTAACCATTGAAATATTTGTTCAGTTAGCCCTGCGGTTTAATATACCTTGTTTTCTAAGTGAGATATGCTGGTACATTGATTTTTTGTTGTATTCTTGATTTTCTTGTATATTAGCTACAATCTAGAGAATTACTGAAAAGAAAAATAAGTTCTATATATTATCTGGAAGTCAACAGGCTGAAGAATTTATTATGATAACTCTCTTGTACAGTGAGGAGGAAGAAAAGTCAAGGGAGAGCACTAGACAGTCACTCCAGTGGTGGAAATGAAAGTTTTGATCTCGTTTCATGTTCATAAGGGAACACATTTCTTTAGCTACATAGAAATCCTAGAAGAACGGTCACTGTTCAGGTTGTTATTTTGCAAAGTACAGTATAATATTTTTAGCTGGCATCACTTAGTTTATGTTTCTGTGCATAATTTTTGGCTCAGCTCAGTGGGGCACTTCTTTATAGAACTGAAACATTGAAATCTCATCAAATTTGTATTACCATAGCTTTTTTTTTTTTTTTTTTTTTTTTTTTACTTAGGTTTTATTATATATATATATATATATATATATATATATATATATATATATATATATATAGATATATATATATATATATATATACAGTGAACCCTCGATATAATGGACTAATTGGGGGGAACTAAGTCTGTTCATGCCGAAAGTCCGTTATAAGCGGCGGAAATTTAAAAAAAAAAAAAATTAAAATAATACCGACAAACCTAATGAATGTAGGCATATAGTTTTTTTATTGTGTATGTTGTCTGCACGTTGTCTGTATAGGTGGCGTACACAACTCGTCACGTTCAAGCTCTGGCTGAGCTCCACTGGAGGGCCAATAAAACAAACCGCGCTTCTTTTTCTTCTTTTGACCTGTTCCGCGTTGGTGCCGCAAGACAAACACAGCCTAACTAGCCCCATAAAACACTCCAGAAGGAGAAGTAGCCATCTCCACCTTCACCTATGCGCCACCGACACGTGTTGTTCTGTTGGTCTTCCAGCGATCAAGAAAGGAGGGCTTAAAAAGACTACAGTAACCCAAGGATGGGACAGCAAAGAAAGGGAGGAGGGGCAGGTGGCTAGCAGACGTTATTGTAGTTACTGGGCTCGGTTGGTTCGAAAAATATTCTTGGTTGGTCCACGTGGATTTCTAACTGTCTGACCTTGTCCGTTATATCCGAAATCCGTTATAAGCGGGTTCGTTATATCGAGGGTTTACTGTGTGTGTGTGTGTGTGTCTATATATATATATATATACTGGTATATATATATATATATATATATATATATATATATATATATATATATATATATATATATATATATATATATATATATATATATATATATATATATATATATATATATATATATATATATATATATATTCAAGGGTCTCGTCTGCACTAAGGATACACAAATCACATTCATTATTATTAAAAATTTACATGTGGCAAAAATTAGCACTTGTATGGTGCTTGATCTTCTTTGTTAACTGCTGTTGTGCTGCTGTACCTCTCACTGTGAGGCACCATCCATGCCGTGGCCTTTCATGCCACACAGCAGTTTTACTCACCATCTGCTAGTGTGTCCACTTTGCTCTTCACATGTACGTGTGGTATTACAGCAAATGTGGTCCATTTTGTGGTTTTGTCCCTCTACACTTATGATTATACTCTGCAGTCTTACTCCTTCATACAAACCTAACAGGACGTCATTAATGCTTGAAACAATGCTGAAAATCAATCAAGCTAAAGCTGTTGTTTGTTTGCCACTGGATTATAATAGAACTAAGGAAGGTGACTATTAAGAACATGCACAAAAACTGCTGGCAAGATGAAAAGTTGATGGATTCAATTTTCTCGTTGATCAGCCTAAATTGTAAACATCAAACTGATGGCAGGGAAAACTGGGAATATTGTTAATTACTTATAGTAATAAAAAATAAGGAGATAAATACTTTGGACCTTACTAATTATAAACGTGTCCACCACATGACATTTGTGCAAGGAGCCAAAACATCCACCATTGTTGATGATAAACAAATATGCACTAAACTCTTACACAGCTCACACTAATGTCTCTAGTGCCTTGTTTTTTATCAATAAAATTCATAAATTATTCCTGCAGGGTGGAACAAAGAAACATGTAGAAAACATCCATGTTTTTTTACAATGAAATAAGCATTGCTCATGAAACTTAACATGGTGCATGGTTTTTGGGGAAAGAAACCCCTATCATATAATGACCCTAATATATATATATATATATATATATATATATATATATATATATATATATATATATATATATATATATATATATATATATATATATATATATAACACTGGTTCCAAATATTCATTCACTTATGTCATCTCAGTTATTAGATATTGTTTTTTACAGTAAATGAAGTTTAATAAGAAATGTATGTGTTATGCACATATTTGTAAAACATCTGTTTAATTGATGTGTATTAGTTAATGTTTAATTTTCATAGAGGTGAAAATAAATTGGCCCATATTATTCCACTGTATGATAGTCACATTTGTAACCTTTGTACAGTTTTTGTTTCAAAGCTATTGAAGTTAAAATGTTAATTACCCTCATCTGGAAAATTTATGTTTTCCACACCAATACTTTGCAAATGCTGGAAATGTCAAATTTACTAAACATTTTTCATGGACTTTCCAAGGGAACTAAATTAAATGAAGAGGCCAGGGAGCTGTATGCGAGCCTAAGTCAAATTGCAACACCATCCAGCAGTCAATAGTAATATTGTCATTGCCTAATCAAACACCAAAGACTGTGAATAGATAAAATTTCCCTAATGCCTGACAGCCTTCATTTTAAACTTGTCATCCCATTAATGAGCTTATTATCTAACTATCTAGTTATAAGTATCAACACTGCAGTTTTTTTGCTGCTTGCTACATGTGGAATACACAAACAGGTACAAAGAGCCCTGAACCAACACGTATTGTCTTTTCAGTTTTATACATAGGCACCATGATGCAGTAGTATATATATGCCTTTACTTTCATCTACACAATTCATCATTCAACTTCTGTTTTTTACATGATACTGATTAGCAGAACAAAGCAAGCTCATGCAATCATGTATTGAGCCCTTCAAAACAAATTGTAATTTATGTGTAAAATTCTCACCATACAACATATTTTGCTACATTTTCTCAGTTTGATACAAAGATTATCAACAACAATACTTTGTTGCAGTAAGATAAATTTTCATTAAGACTATATTTATTTTCCAATACAGTGGTGGCTGGTGCCATGGTACAGTGCATGAACAGGAAAAGTGATTGGCATCATCTCTAAAAAGTGAAGCAAGCACAATGCTACCAATGTTGTATCCATCACTGTCCAGTATAATATATATATATATATATATATATATATATATATATATATATATATATATATATATATATATATATATATATATATATATATATATATATATATATATATATATATATGTACCATGCCTGTCCAGGCTATGGCTACGCTGCAGCCCCATGGGATGAGCCACCACTGTCCTTGTCAGTTATAGATACTGAATAGTTTATATACTGAAAACTCTTCGTTATGAAATTGAGTAATGTGACTTGGATCCTCTTTTGTTATTTCACATATTTTTTCTATATTATTTTATCCCAAATCAATAGAGGCCTAATCATAAGGTAGGGATAAACCTGCAGCCTTTGATAGTCTGTATATACATGTACATACATACTGACATTTCTAATAATTATTTCATTACATTTATCCCATTTTTAGTTTACTTCAATCTTAAATATTTTCAAATGCATTTACAACTTAAATTCCTAAATTTTTTTTTTTTTTTTTTTTTTTTTTTTTTTTTTTTACCAAAATGTTAATGATGCACAGGTCCCAAAGTGAAGGCAGGCACTTCAGTCTGTCTGTGTGTTAGATAACCTACAGGATGCCGTCCTAACCACCCTAGGAGTGTCAGGTTCTCAGGTGTGTGACAAGAATGGTAACACCTGAGTGCCATGACAAAACTGTGTCCCTCAAGAATAAGTGATTTGATGGCCACGAAAGGAAGGAAAATGCTCTTTTAACCTTAAATGCATGGCCTTGAGTCATTTACTACCATGACAAAGAATATAAATTCTGTGAAAATACTTTTCTTTAGAGTGTTTTACGATACTGTGTCTCTCTCAGCATGTGAGACTTGCGTAAGACAAGTGGGGGCCACAGTTCATGATGAAATTTAACCCACCTTATCTTATTTTTTTCTTCTTTTTAAAGAGGACATGTCAACAACATTATGTAAGAGTGCTTCAACACTTATAAAAACCATATACATGTCTCCTTGTAATTGTGTATGGTCAGTCTACATAACCAGTTACAATGTCCTTTATTACATATATATTTATACATATACATATATTTTTTAACTTGATTTTTCAAGTATGTTTGAAGCAAAAAAGTTTTAAAGATCAATTCGTCATAATTATGTTATCTGTTTGGGGGGAATGATGCACATATTGTAGGGAATTTGGCAGAATATATGTAGCATTATTATTTAGCTTCTGATTAATATAGTGTTGTTTTAGACAGAAACCTGGAAAATTACATGCACCTAACAGGGTAGGCAACAGACAGGCTCCTCTTCATTAAGATTATTTTCCAGAAACTACTTTTATAAGCAACCTGTATGCTCTCTTGCCATGAGTTTGCAGTTGTATTCAAGCTGCATACTTTTTTTCTGTCCTGAGGAAGAACAGAAGAGTTTGGGCAGAGAGGGACTAAGATCTAAATGTATATTAGAATTTATTTCTGCAATATCTTTACCAGTAAAAGTGTTCTTACCAATATTTACATATATTATTATGTAATTTGGCTAATCAGATTCCCATTATTTGTTAACGTTAATATATATATATATATATATATATATATATATATATATATATATATATATATATATATATATATATATATATATATATATATATATATATATATATATATATATATATATATATATATATATATATATATATATATATATATATATATATATATATATATATATATATATATATATATATATATATATATATATATATATATATATATAATATTTGTAGTTCCCAGGTTTCAGATTCAAAACTCTGGTTTAAGTCTTAATTTGATGACTCTGTCGGAGCTGAAGAACACTGTACAGCCGCCCAGTGACTGTGTTGAAGGTGGCGGATCTTTATGTGTTAGTGTTATAAGATCAGTAATGCATGGTATTTTTATCTTCGTGTTTTTATTGATTCTTGCCCTATGGTTCAGTACCATTTAAGTTATGACTCTTCATTCCCATGTCAAGTATCCTATCTCCTACCAAGCCAGAGTGGAGAGTACAAAAGATGTTAACTAAAAGATAAAGAACAAGTCCTAGATATCAGAGGAGTGATTACAAACTAAACTGATCTTCAACCTTTCAACTTTATATAAAAAGTAAAGCTTGGGGCATTCACTATAACTTTGTGTGGTCTCCGTGCTCATCTTAGTCTCGTTGGTCCTTGAGCCTGTGGTGGGTGAGAACCAAGGAGATTATCAAGGAGATTACTCTCCTTTGTAAGAACCCAGTACCCTGGGAAAAAGGGCAAATGTGACATCCAGGTTACTATAGTTTACCTTGCCAAGGTTTCCACAGGTACCTATATATCAACGAGACTGATAAGGAGTATGAACAGTTTGGTGAGCTGGGGATCAACTGCCCAAACTGGGACTCCAACCTAAGTCCTTGGCTTTGTAGCTAGGCATGCTAACCACTACACCATGGATATGCTCAGTTTTATGTAGGTACTGTGTGTGATTTTACTGATCAAAATTTTTGTCCTGAATTCTTAATATTTAATACTTCTTTGAGACCAAAATATCTCTTAAATAAGCAATTACCAAACTATTCACCATTACACAGGGAAAACTAAAGCAAACAATAATTAAAACAATGCGACTAGGTAGCACAAGACTGTCTGTTATTTAGCTTCAAAAGCCACAGTTTGGGTATCATTACTTCAAAGGTGATGTTTTCCTACTGTAAAGCAAAAAAGGTCTACATTATAAGATCTAACAAACATAATGGCCAAAGCTGTTCATCTCTGTTGATTCAATCAAAGGGGCCATATGCCAGTGAGTACATTGCCTTCCCCGCCCTGTGACACCATCCCTAGAAGTTCCTCCAAGCAAGTTCCCATGCAGGCATCTTTTTTTCACCCATACTAAGTATACCTCCCAGTAGGATCCATCTACTTGCTCTACCATATGCAACTTGTTGGCACCCCTTTGATTTACCCAAGGCTTTCAGATACAACCCTGTAACCAGGGTCAACTTCTGGACTGCATGCCACCCACCCATATAGCCAGAGTTGGCATGCACAGACTATGCAGATAGACTTTCATTCATTCCCACTGAATTATCACTAATTTGACACACACCAATACACCCACATCCCCCTCCCCCCATACACACATACAGGCAAACTCTGACAACATTGTGTGCCTTCACTGGGTAGTTCGGAGACGGTTCATTTAATTTTCATCACTACACAACAATATAAATTTTCCTACGTGTCCATGTTGAAGTGAACATATTTTGGCGTAAACGATGCATTGTCATTCATTCATTCCCACTAAATTATCACTAATTTGACAAGTCATTCCAGTACTATCCCATGACTCTGCATAGACACATTAGCAAAGGCATCAATTGGCCTCTTCAAGTCACTATTTAGTGTCCATGTCTCATAGCCACAGGCAGGGAGCACAAGCAACAAAGATCTCAACCTTTGCCCTTCACAGGAATGAACATTGTCATATACTCAGACTGACTGAGTCCATAATACTGTGGGCCAAACCAATCTGCCCTTCTTAAAGAAGTCAATCGTGTTACACTGGACCACTGAAGATGGGAGTTTATTCCATTCTT
The DNA here is from genome assembly GCF_024679095.1 of Eriocheir sinensis. Taxonomy (NCBI): domain Eukaryota; kingdom Metazoa; phylum Arthropoda; class Malacostraca; order Decapoda; family Varunidae; genus Eriocheir; species Eriocheir sinensis. The sequence goes on from NC_066516.1 coordinate 23,323,831, forward strand.
GCACTTCAATGTTAGTGAAAAAAAAATTGGTGCAGTCTGAATTTACTTGTTTACATTTAAGTTTTGTGCCATTATTTTTCGTTTGCAAAGAGTCATCGATCATAAACAATTTTGATTTGTCCACATTCGTAGTCATTAAGTATTTTAAAACATTTGATCAATTTTCCTCGAAGATGACGTTTCTCAAGAGAGAACATGTTAAGGATTGAGAGCCTCTCATCGTAAGGTCTGTTGTGAAAGGAAGGGATCATTTTTGTTGCCCAGTGTTGAACACCTAATTTAGCAATGTCCTTTGAATAGTGGGGAGACCGAAACTGTACCGCATATTCCAAGTGGGGTCGTACTAAATAACAAAACTTTCTTTAAATGAAGCCCAGCAGTCTGTTCGCTTTATTTGCTGCATCGATGCATTGCTGTGAGAATTTGAGGTTTGACGCGATTTTGACACCCAGGTCCTTGCCACACTGAACGCTTTTGAGTTACGCCATGCATTTCATAATCGACCCTTGTTCCAACTTGAAGGACCTGGGCACTTATCTACATTAAAGGGCATCTCCCATCCATCAGGTCAAGCTGAAATTTTATGCAAATCTTCTGTCTTCGTCAGTTAGAACCAAGTTACCAATATCTTTGTGTCACCTGTAAATTTACTAATGAGATTATTGATTACAACGTCCACATCGTTGATGTAAATAATGAAGGGCACTGGGCCAAGAACCGAGCCCTGAGGGATGCCTATAGTGACAGGCGCCCACTTTGCAAAACTTTATTGCCTTGGGCAACACGGGACAACCAGTACGCCCTCAAAGCTGTTATTTTCGATGCAAGTCCAATTTTATGTCTTTTTGCATCTCGTATGAAATATTTTCAGGGTGTATCGTAAGCTCTAACTTTAAGAATATGGCAAGTAGCTAAATGTACATTATTACGGTGACCCAGCAATGCACAGTGAAGGCATTGCCGTATAACACGAACACTTGGCTCTCGTGATGGAAGTGAAGTGTGACCACCCATTTACTTTCTATAGAGTCATGATGATTCGGACAATTGATTTTTTCATGATTTTTAGTAATTTTATATAAATTTAAACACTACAAGTGTTGCAACAGTTATAAAAAGGTTAATATGGTTGATTTATATTCAGATATTATGCTTGTGAGAAGAGAAGGAAGCCATATTTCCAAAATTAAAGATATTTCTTGTAGGTCTCCTTTTAATTTATTTTTTCCTATAAATATTGAAAGGATACTTTTGTGCTTATACATATGTTTTGTAATAGATATATTCTTGCTTATTAGCCAATCAAATTTAAGTTATATTAATATTATGCTGAGTAATACGAGTATCCGTACCATCCCATCGTACCATCCCACTTCCCTGACCGAATCATATCCACGGATGACGGTTTGGACAATTTAGAAACTTTGTTTCATCACCTACACCTGAAAACTGGAAATAGCTATGGGTGTCATATTAATAACCTAACGAGACAAATGATGAAGGAATATTTTCAGATCGACAAAATTACACTTCTTTTTCAACTTTTTTTTCAAAATATTTTTTTTTAGAAAGTGGTTGAATAATCACCGCTCTCCCCTACCTCATGAACCCACGATGCCCTCTAGCCCCCCCCAAAAAAAAACTGCCAAAATTATGGGCCTGTGTGACCCTCAAGTTGAGTGAAACACGTGAAAGTAGAGTATTACAAATATCTAGGGCAAACAGTGCAAACCCAGCTCCCGAAAAAGAAATCAGGAGAATGGATATGGGATTGTAGTGCTGACTTGCCTGATGGGCGAGCCTCCCATAACCCACTTAGCCGGGGGGGTACCTCTTTGGCCGACTGGTAAAGGAGTGGCTCTCCCGTTACGCTGGTCGCGGGTTCGATTCCCGGCGCTGGCGAACCTTTCCTTGTCTGGATTAATTTCTCGTGTGTTTCGTTATACGCAGAGATCGTGTTGGAGTAAAGAGCAAATTCTGGCATTTCACTGGAGGCAAAGCGGTGGCATCCTCTCCTGTGGTTCTGTTGTGTCTCCCCGAGTGGGTAACAGGTAGAGTGATGGCCCATGCTCTCCGAAGTTCATAGAAAATGGGAACTCAACACAGAAATCAATCTAAATGGAAATGGGGAGACGTGTAGTGCTGACTTGCCTGATGGGCGAGCCTCCCATACTCCACTTAGCCAGTGGGGTACCTCTTCTGCCGACTGGTAAAGGAGTGGCATTCCCGTTACGCTGGTCGCGGGTTCGATCCCCGGCGCTGGCAAACCTTTCCTTGTCTGGATTAATTTCTCGTGTGTTTCGTTACACGCAGTGGTCGTGTGAGAGTGGAGTTAAGAGCAAATTCTGGCATTTCAGGATGTAATGCTTTTAGTAAACATAACCATGAATAGCAACCTGCCACTCTCCTAAAAGAGAAAGATGTAGGTGTGTCCTGGCAGTGGTAACACTGGTGAATCAAATTATTTAGAGCATACCAGCAGTCATAACCACCTTGAGGTAAATTAGGCAACCATCTCATGAGGAATCTCTTCTCTTCTCCTCTCATTTTTTATAGTCAGACTCAGCCATGGGCTTGTAAAGGGTGGAGTCAGCATGGTCCACCCATCCTATAGACGAGTAAGGTGAAGCCGCCGAACTCATTTCACTCGCTGTCAATATGGCGGATACCTGGGTGACCCACGCCCACCACTTTATAGTTACCAACTTCTGACAACGGCTTATCCATTATGACGGTATTGTTTTTGATTACCATACACATATTGATGTGGAAGATTTATTTTGTACATATTAATATATTCTAGTACGCACACAAAAACTAAATGGAAACACAGAAACCATGCAGCTTTGACATTTCACAAGCTAATTACACCACCAATTCACTGATGTTTTATTACTTAATGTTAATCTACCACTAACCATCATTAACATATTCATAGTAATCTTGCTGTTAACAGCTTTCTGAGCAGTGCTTCTTTTTGTTGACTTTTCCTGCATAGGAATTAATACCTCACCTGTAAAAGGTTTCAGCAATAGCTTTGATTAGCAATGCTAATGGTCTCATTGCAACTGAAAAGGAGTCTACTATGATCTCTCTATACCACGGAAACCCACGTGGACTGTGAACTTGACGAGCCTGACCAGACCACCTGACACATAACATAATATTATCCACTATCTTGACAGATAGAAAATGGCAGTTCAGCGGCTTACCAGATACTTAGATCAGCTCCACCCTTTACCTCCATGGACTTGGCTCATTTCATTTCATTGCATTTCTAGGGGACCCACAGAGGGCTTCTCTTGGATGCTGCGGGGAAAGAATGAATATTTGAATATAGTACTAGTGTTAGTCTGGTAAGTCTGTGGTATTTATGGTTGTGGCTGCCCCTTGTGGATCGTGTAGTTGTCGGGTGTAAATACTCCAACGACTGTCCTCATTAGCTCCGATGGCTAGGTTTTGCAGAGTTGGGACAGCTTTGGGGCTGCCCGACCGGGCCCCGCCCAACCGGAGTCTCGATCATAGCCGATCGACATAAACAAAGACAGATCTGTCACCGCGCGTGCAGGTGAGAGAGGGAGGAACTGGTGGACTGATGGTGTCGTTGATCGCTGACAACGTCGGGAAGCAAACTTATGTAAAAACAATAAAAAATAATTAAATAAAAAGATTCATAGCACTATTATAGCCTTACTTTATGTATACAGAATACTTGATACACAACTTCAATTAGCTAAACAGATGGCATCTGAGAGAGAGAGTGTATTGGTGTGGAGAGGCTTTGGACCCACCCGAACGGATTTCGTATTTGTGTCTGACTATAGCTGCAGCCTGTTCAGTGCTCAATACACCCCCACCCTAAAGCCAAATGAAGTACGGCGTACCGTATACTTTTTTTTTTTTTTTTTTTTTTACAGCAAAGGAGACAGCTCAAGGGCACAAAAAAGTAAACATTAATAAAAAAAAAAGCCCCCTACTCGCTGCTCCTAAAAAGAATCCAAAGAGGTGGCTGAAAGATAAGTCAGTTTCGGGAGGAGAGGTGTCCTGATACCCTCCTCTTGAAAGAGTTCAAGTCGTAGGCAGGAGGAAATACAGATGAAGGAAGATTGTTCCAGAGTTTACCAGCGTGAGGGATGAAAGAGTGAAGATGCTGGTTAACTCTTGCATAAGGGGTTTGGACAGTATAGGGATGAGCATGAGTAGAAAGTCGAGTGCAGCGGGGCCGCGGGAGGGGGGGAGGCATGCAGTTAGCAAGTTCAGAAGAGCAGTCAGCGTGGAAATATCGATAGAAGATAGAAAGAGAGGCAACATTGCGGCGGAATTTAAGAGGTAGAAGACTATCAGTATGAGGAGGAGAGCTGATGAGACGAAGAGCCTTTGCCTCCACTCTGTCCAGAAGAGCTGTGTGAGTGGAGCCCCCCCACACATGAGATGCATACTCCATACTTACCTACATATCCTGAGTGAGCCGCTTTCACAGTCCAACACAGTGACTGTAATCGCCCGGCGAACCAAACTATTAATTCAATATTCTAGTTTTTCTACAATCCACAATTTGATCAAGTCTTCGATGCACAGATAGGCTACAGTACAAGAGATTTCCCGTATAGTTCCCTAAAAAATTAACACAAAATTAACACACAAAACACGTACGTTACACGAGGACTTTTCGAAGTCTTCGGTATTAGTTTGCATACGGTACCTGTCAAGTCTTACGTTTTTTGCGTGTCTTCATGCAAGCTCTTGATCAACTTCGAACCATGCAAGTTCTACAATATATATATATATATATATATATATATATATATATATATATATATATATATATATATATATATATATATATATATATATATATATATGTATAGGTAGGTAGGTTACAGGTACTGCATAATACTCTAGGCGCGGAGCTCGCTCTGGGAGCCCCGGACCATGGGTACAGCTCTGCCAAATTTCACGATCGGAGTAGGACAGCCGTCGGACTATATATATATATATATATATATATATATATATATATATATATATATATATATATATATATATATATATATATATATATATATATATATATATATATATATATATATATATATATATATATATATATATATATATATATATATATATATATATATATATATATATATATATATATATATATATATATATATATATATATATATATATATATATATATATATATATATATATATATATATATATATATATATATATATATATATATATATATATTCTGTGATTGCGCGTGGAGGTGAGGAAGTGATGGTGTCCTTGATCGCTGACAATTGTCACGTGTTTTCAAATTTATACAATTCATCATTATTATTTTAAAAAGTGAGGCCCAGGATGCTAAAATGATGGAGAAAAATGTGTAGAACATGGACAGACAGACAAAGGTTGAGATAGGCTTAGGACTGATAACAGATGAACCACCAATTTAAAGCAACAGGAATTGTGGAAATCAGGGCAGACAAAGGACTCATTTTGGTTCATCTAGCCAACAACTGCTTCTAATATACCGAAAAAATAGCATGGGTACTGCATAGGATACTTCTTTTGTTTCACATTTGTGAAGGTTTTAGTTACTGGTCGTACCAATTTACTGCGTAAACGGCTTGATTAAGTAGTTGTTCGGATTGTTCCCTATAGTTTTACCCTAGTTTTTTTTTCTTTTTTCTGCAGTGAACTGGCAATAGCTGAAGACGGTGAGCCTCTTCGAGGCAGGCTGACGGAAGATGATCCCTGATTCCTTAAAACCAAACTGCTGGACGTGAGACCCTATAGTAGTAGCTTTTATACCCAGCAGCGAAGTGCCTTTAATTATAATTCCGGTGTCGATCGAGCTAGGTCACTCCGGCCGTAGCAAGTGGAGCAAAGCATATCCGGAGTAGGCTACTAGACGAGGCCAGCACTGATTACAGTTCCTTTGCATGTGAAATTCATGTTAACTTGCTCGCTGAGCACTGGGCTGAGAGCATCATGGCGATCGATCGACTTGTGCGTTAAGCTGGAACTAAACACGAGCTAATGACCACTAAAATCGATGTTTCCTTCACGAAAAGTAAATAATGTCACAGTACTTACAACATCTATCAGATGAAGTGAGGGAGGGCGTCAGGGCGAGTAAAATTAAGTTGCCGGGAGGAGACATCGGCAAGAAAGCGTTCACCGTCGGCGGAAACTCACTTCAAACTCCCGCGGCGCTGCAGAGCCTCGGGGTGCTTCGAGCTGGAAGAAGCCTATCGAATCATCTGTTCAAATAATTGTGGATTCGGAAAATGTGCCAATGATAGTTTTTCACTTGTTATTTGTGCATCTTTCTTTTAATTAATAGTGACAAATCTGATGTTCAGGGTTTCGGACAAGTTATGAACACTTTTGAAAGATAAAAGTTAATTGGCCATTGCGAATACAAAGAAATCCCACCCTCTCTCCTTTTTTTTGTAGTAGGCTACAGTGGGCAGTTTTCTCCACGAGTCTTGTTATTCTGGCTGTCTTTCAAACAGTGCCGTTGTGAATCACCAAATATTACACTGCTGCCCCAACACTTGTCACAAGCAACAGTATGGAGGAAACTCCCTGACAATATAAACCTTTACTGACAGCTACTATTAAAACTTTAAACCTGCGAAACAAGCCAATGAATTTAATAACTTATGTAACCGAAGTTATCCATGCAGACCTGATTACTCATTTCTCTTGCTTTCCAGCATCATTGTGGTCCCTGAAAACACACCGAAAGCAAGTCCATAATTTTGACAGATTTTTAAAAGGGCTAGAGGGCGTCATAGGTTAATGAGGTGGCGGGGGGGAGGGTGGCGAGCGAAGCAAGCATGCGCAGGTTTTTTTTTTTTTTTTAATATTTCATCATTCATTTCATTTCTAGGGGACCCGCAGAGGGCCACTCTCGGGTGGCATGATATGCGGAGGTTCTGTGGGGGATTCAAGGAGCCAGGACAGGATTAGGACAAGGGTAAAGATGAGGAAAAGTATTGGGATATAGTAAAGGGCCAGAATTAGGGAGATAAGATTGATGATACTATTCCTAAATGTGTCAAGAGTGGGACTATTAACTACATGAGATGGGAGATGATTCCACTCTTGGATGCTGCGGGGAAAGAATGAATATTTGAATATACAAGTGTTAGTCTGGTAAGTGTGATATTTAAGGTTGTGGCTGCCTCTAGTGGATTGTGTAGTTGTCGTGTGCAAATAAGTCTTTGTTTATGTCTACTAAATTGTTTGATCATAAAAATAGTAACTCAATAGTAGTAGCAAGTATGAAAATAAAGTGTGTGCAAACACAAGCAATACTGTAAAGCAGCAGTGGTTGTGTATAAAACACTGGAATAACACCAATGACAATCTGCAATACTATTACAAGAAATCACAACACAAAAGAGGTATATTGGATCAGAATACAGAGTACATTTATTTAAGTTTTATTATAGCTTTGTAACTTTGCACATTATTTTACAGAATCCTCAGAAGGAAATACAAAAAGCTTATGTACAGCACTACAACATATAAGAAAAAAATCATATCTAAAATATCTCTGCTTCCTAATAATTTATGTCAGGTATGTGATTGGTCTCAAATTCTTGACAGTAAGGTAACTGATTTGTGCTTCAACCCAAGAGAATTCGCATTTCTACCACAGATGAGACCTCAAAGATCAATTGTTGCACTATTTTGACTTGCTGCATACATACTATGTCAACATGTAACATGCGGCTCTGGTCAAGACCTTACAAAATGAGAATACAAAAATATTAGGGAGTAAATACAAGTTCATTGAACTGCCACTTTTCCCAGTCCAACCCACTGTTGCTTTTTATCACTCAATGTCATCATCACGTTGGCTTGAGAAGTAGGACATGAGGCCACTGCTGAACTCCCCGGGACCTTTGCCCGAAGGATGCGTTTCCTCTTTACTGTCTTCACTGGGCGAATGATGTGCAGGGGAGCCCTGTGAGCTCTGGTGCAAGCTGAGAGGACTTGGCCCTGGAGAGCCTGCGTAGGGGAGTGGTTCTAGCCCTGGGTAACCAGGTTTCATGATGAGGTGAGGATGTCCTGGGTGGCTAGGGGAGCCATGCCCCGGGAGGCTACCTGGGGCTGCTCTGTACAAGTCATGAGGGGGGCCCCGTAAAACTCCTGGGTGTGATGGAATTCCTCTGGAGGGATATGGCCCTTGACCAGGTACACTTGTAAGGGGTGGGGGACCATAATTTGGAGGCATACGGGGTAATGTGTGTCCTGGTGGGAGATGGGCAGGGTGACGAGAGGGTGTGTGGGGGCTTGGAGAGTGCCTTCCAGGGGGTGCATAGCCAGGAAAGGCCGGGTGGGCAGGGAAATGTTCTGGTGGGGGTCTGTAAGGGGCATACACTTGAGATAATGTAGATGTGGTAGGAGGAGGGCCACTAGGTGGAATATTGCTCGGGGCTGAGCTGCATGGGGGTAGACCTGGTCCACCCTGAGTCATGGGAAGTGGAGATGATCGATAAGGTGGTGGTGGTGAAGCAGTGACAGGAGCAGCAGGGAGACCAGGGCGAGGAGGAGTGGCTGCCCCAGGGGCACCTCCAGACCTTGGAGGGGTACTAGGAGTTCCTCCAACTCCTGACAGGTGAGGTGACCATTTGCCAACTGGTTGATGGATTGGGCTACTGTTTCCTACATTACTTACTGGAGTAATTGACAGACCTTTGGTAGGTGCTGCAGGTGCTGGCGTGGTTGGTGGGGTGCCAGCGGCTGGCTCTGGAGTATTATGTGAGGGTGAATCAGCTGAAACAATGTGTGCTGGGGCAGGTGGTGTGGGCACTGCTCTGACTGGAGAAGATATGGCTGCAGACAGTATGGGTGTAACCTGAACAGCAGGGGCGGTTGTAACTACAGTCTGTGTATTAGTAGGAATTACAGGTGCAACAGTGTTAATCTTTGCAGGAAGTAATGTTACAGTTGTTGAAGCAGGGAGGGACTGTACAGGATTAATTATTGGGGGTTTAGTGGTTTCTAAGGCAGCCACTTTAATAATGGAAGGTTTGCCAAGGAGCTCTTCCCCCTTCTTTGGGCGTCCTCGTTTTTTCTTGCCTTTATCATGTTTGTCTTCGTCTGAAAAGAAGTTATTTTGTCAGTCTGTAGCTTCACTATGCATTTGTTTGTGTCTTTGAATGACACAATACCTACATAACAGAAATTTTACACTTGGGGAAATACAATGAAATGTGGAACAAAACCTTACATATAAATACTAGAGGATGACTTATAACATATTTACCTTAACTTACTGCAATGAAGGAAATCAACGACACAAATTACTTTAAACATGAAGAAAGTTGACAATGTCTCCTACAAAAACATCGACTGATTTACTTTCACTTGCTGCTTTGGTAAAGTATTAGAATTTCTTTTTAAGGGAAAGGTAAGGATTCATGGATATCTATAATTTTACTGTTACTGCAGATAGGCACAGTTATATGTGGGTTTATTCAGTCCTTGTATTACTTTCCATTATCAAAATAATTTTGCCTGATGAAATAAGAATATTCAATGCCAGAATTCACAGTATGCCAAAAACATGCAAAAGAGCAAGTAACTTGAGGCAGACTTTTTGCAAAGCATGTAAATTTACCTTACCAATAACATACATAAATTTGAGAATGAATGAAAAAGACAAGTTTACCTTCTTCTTCACCCTTCATAACTTTGCCTCGTCCAAGTCCTCCACTAACACCTCGGCGCTTCATCCTCTCATCATCAGAAGCTTCATACTCGCTGCTTTCAGTTGGCACTCGCTCACCCTTCATAACTTTCCCTCTCCACTTCTTCTTTGGCTGTGTAAGCAATAGGTAACTTTTCATTATATATTTTCCTACAATGGCTCTACATTCATATTCCCATACAAAACTTCAACTAAGGAGGCCCTTCTCTGAATTTACTAAAAGAACAGACTCTAATTATATTTGAGATGTACAGTCAACTGAAGAAATGATGTCACAGTTCTCAGAAACTCTTGTCCAAAATATGCATCTGGTAGCAACTTGTCACCAAGGAAGCCTTATTTTTTTTTTTTTTTTTTTTTTTTAAGTTATGGAAACCTTGTATCTGCTTCCTCATCACTTTATCAGGTGTTACTCAGCATTTCTGCTTCCTCTACCATGAACACAACTGCAACAGCAGTAAAATAATAATAATTAAAATAATAATAATAATAATAATAATAATAATAATAATAATAATAATAATGACAATAATAATAATAATATAACAGAAACAGCCACCATAAACAATGTCAATGCTTGGCACACTGGAATGAAGTGTCAGTCATGGCACACCACTTTTATCTTTACTTGACGGAATTCAGCATTCATCAGTCAAAACAGTCACCCCCTACTGATGTTGCTCATTTTCCCTAATGCACCCTCTGGCTTTATATAGAAGTCATGTGGTCTTCTTATGTTCAGGGACTTAGCCCTCTGATACCTATTATATCATGCTGTTCAATCATGTCACACCACAAGGAAATAGTTAATTACATCCTTTACTTGTGCCCTACTCTCTCAGTACCAATGTATATTTGTGGGCATCCTTATGCTTGAAGAATGAGTTGGTAATCTATAAATTTCTCTCCCGGCACAGCTATTTCACTCTTGACCCAATGTCAATCATCCTGGGAGCTCCCCAATTCCCCATGATGCTGTCCACTGGGCCCTCTTCAATTTTCCCCAATGCTGAGAAAAAATAACTTAAGATGTTGAACTTGCAGTGAAAATAAAAGTTAGGAAAACTAAAAAAAGAAAGAAAATAATGGTGGTCAATCAGTGTTAAACGAGGCTTGGTTTATGCAAAGGAATATACCTTGTTTGTGCCAAAACTGTGGTCTTTACAGAGTTACTAGGTGTTTTGCCAGTGACTGTTAAGACAGAAGATGTGGAAGTGACACTAACAGGACTCAAACAAGCCTTGGGCTATGACAAAGCCCAGGCATGCAGTGACTTACTGGCAGGTAACTTACCATAGTTTACAGATGAACAAAACCCTCTAACACAAAGCCTTTTCTAATAATAATAAAAAAAATAAAAAAATAAAAAAAAAGTACAGATTCTACCCAATTCTACTGCCTCAGAAACATGTGTTTTGGCTAGGAAGAGAAGGCGAGTTTTAGAGATGGATGGATGATGAAGACTGATAATGTTGCAGAAATTGATGAAGAAAAAATTGGAAGAGCTATCAAGATACCTTTTTAGGTCTTCATCAAAAGTAGGGTCTGACCTGGGGACATTTATGGCCACATCATTTTAAATTCTGCTTGCCCCTTCATCATGAGATACATTTTGCCTACCATTTCTTTTTTGAAGGTATATATAATTGATTTTAATTGGGGGAAAAAGTCACACAAGAGCCTAGTCAACTTTCCTGAAAATTGAAGATGTTGAATATGTTCTAACAATGAGATGTGCTGAAAGTGGAGATGGAAATTCCCCTCTGAAGAAACAAGTTAGTGACTATATCCTGACAAACAAGCAATACATAATGAAAAATGTGTCTTTGACAAAGTAGATGTTAGTAAAGTCCATGCACTTGAACTGGATTTCTAGTTTCTGGCTTAGTAGGTAAGCGCGCTGTTGATGGGCTGCTGGAGGGCGGGACGTGTGACGTCCCATCGCCCAACACACTAGACTATCTTTGAAAAATATTCATATTTCTCTACTTAGCTCATCTGTTAAATAAGATACATAAATTTTGTTGACACCATTGGATTAAGCAGTAATTGTACAATTATAGCACAAGTATAGCTCAATGGGTAAAGAAATGTTAATAGCACAAAAACTGTGCTAGATCAGCATTCCATGACCCTTCAACAACCCCCCAACAATTTATATTATGCAACTAGGGGTCTAAAATGGAAAATGCTGAAAAGTAAAGATGGTGCCACTAAAACACTTTCCTGCGCCACAACGGGCACGACGCCGATAAAAAGTAAAGTAATTATGGTGACTGGAAATCAGAGAATAACATTAAATGTTTATACATCTTTTTACTTATTATTGGTATTTGCAACCAGTATGGAACCAATTTTAAAATAAAATGTTTGTTTTCTGCATAGAATTCTCCTGAAGACGATGGTGTTTTCAGATTTTAGGTAGAGTGTAATATCAGAGGAGACAAGGTGGGACATGTAAGAAGTTGTAAACACATGCAATGTTACTCTCTGACTTCTCCTCACCATAATTACTGTATTACTTTACCCTATCAAGTTCTAAAATACACATTAAGAGTAGTACAATCACTGCTCAATCCAATCATGTCAACAAAATTTGCCTACCATGTGTAAGAGATAAACCAAGTACAGAAAAATTAATATTTTCTGAAACTACTTCATTGTGTTGGGCAAGGGAGACGTCAGACACCCCACCCGCCAACTGCCAATAAGCGGCATCCTCACATACTCAGCCAGGGATCCAGCCACTGCTGGTAGGGAACCAGCTTTAGTGAATGGACTAAAGTGACCATAGAATTGTTAGATGTCAAATCAAGATAAACCTGAGAGGAAAAAAATAACAGATAAGAAAGACACTCACAAACTAAATAAATCTACATGAGAGAAAATCTGAGTTTCTGGTCAGCATCCATAAACAGAAATGTTGCCTGTGACAAATAAGAAAATCATAACATTGCAGAAATTTACAAAACAAATAAAATAAAATCACTGTAACCTGTCAAACTGTCTTCAGAAACTAAACTACTAATGCAGAAATGTAGAAACATGAAAGTATAATTAACTTGAGAAAAAATGGTAGCTAAAAAAAAAAACAAAAAAAAAAAAAAAGGTCACCTACACTGAACTGAGAGGCTCTCTACCATGGTACTCAAAACAAAGGATTTTCAATCAATGCTTTCTCCCCATCATGACATGTGGATCAGAGACATCAATACTGACCTTGTCTATTGAAAGGAAATAGAGAAGTGCCAAAAGAAGTATGCAGAAATCAATACTGGGAATCACTATAGTGGATAAGAAAACTGTTAATAGACAAGAGAACACACAGAAGTTGACAACATATTAAAGGCACTTAAAAACAAGAAATGGCAATGGTCAGGCCACAAATGTAAGAGACAGGAAAGCAGATGGACAAAAAGAGAAAGAAAATGGGAAATAAATGTTAGAAAAAGACAAACAAGAAGGCCATTCACCAGATGGTGTGATGAAGCTTAAGGAAAGTTTACATTAAAATAGAGAACTAGAGGCGCATGATGGATAGTGGATACTAATGATAATGCTTGGGAGGTTTATGTCTTGTGATGGAATGATAACTAGAGGCACTAGATGCATATGAACGAAACAATTGTGAGAAGCAATGTCTGCAGTGAGATGATACAGTGTCATGGAAAATACTAGTGTTGTTTATGACAAGCTGCAAAACAATTTTCACATAAAAAGTAAATATGATAAATAGCAGTATCTCCTACCTCCTCCTCCTCTGTTTCATCAGACATCATGAGAGCATCGTAATAGTTGACTTGTCTTCCACGCGTTACCCTGCGTTGTGCCACTTCCTCTTCACCATCCTCTGGCTTAGCTTTTGGAGGTTTTGCATATTTAATCTGTGATGAAAATGAGTATGATTAGTCAAAATAAATAAATAAATAAATAAATGTTTGTCATCTGAATTTGGCAACTTCAAAACACATGACACTTCAGATTAGTGACCAGATAGATTAGTCATTGATAAGAATGACTTCTAGTTACTGTCACTTTGAATGATGCTAATATTACATGCTTTACTGCAGTAGATAACATTTAATCACTTGATGCTTAATTTGAAGAATCAATTCCTGTTTCTTCAGAATTGGGATAATGGTGTAAATATTTATAAAACTAAACATATAAAAAAAGCTGGCTTCAGCTCCTAACTTACTCTTGGCTTAGAGGGCTTCTTATTTTCTTCACCATCTCCATCTGTCTGTTTCTTGGGCTTGGGTTTGGCCTTAGACACTTTCTTTCCACCTCTACCTTTGATGCCCTTTTTTCCTTTTAGTTTTGAAGGTGGTTTCTTTCTTCGTCTCCTGAAATACAATAGGATGGATGAGATAAAATAAATATTTGGAAGATCCTTGCATGCAGCTATTGTTGCATGCAGTTACTGTTGGGTTTAAAGAGGCACAACTTACACAGTAATGATTTCCTTGAAGTAGGTGTCCAAGGATCATGAAAATCAATACATATAAGAGTACAGTTAAGGCAAAGGAGATTTACAAACTGTCACATGTATCTTGTCTTCCAATCATATTATGTCTTGGAATACCTCCCCAAGTATACTGAAAAGCAGCTAAATTTTCCTAAATGAACAACTGTTATCTTAATTTTTTAACAAATACATGTCAAGAAAAAACTGCATGACTTACACTTTTTTCTTCTTTTGGAAACTTCCATCACTGTCTGAACTTTCTTCTTCCTCTTCACTTGAGCTGTGTCTTCGCTTTTTCTTCTTTTTGTTCTTCTGTTTTTTATAAATTCGTTCCTCATTATCACTGTCTGCAAGTCAGAAAACAAAATTTGATCCTGTTACCATATATTGCAAAAAATAAATAAATGAATGAATGTCAGCTTGCATATTTGGCCAAGTAACCAAAGTAAGTACATAAACGTACCTTCATCTCCAGGGCGGCTTCTTCTGTTACGTGCTGATCGTCTCAATGGTAAATTCTCATAGCGACTGCTTCGTCGACGTTTCATATCTACCACGTCAGAGTCGTCACTCTCCAGTTCAGTGGAGATGGAGGAGGAAGAGTCCAGGGATTCCTCTGTTTCATCATCTTCATCTTCACTGTTGAAGGAAATGACACTTTGTAAAATAGTAAATAAAACACTGAATATAAGATTCGTTTATATACGCCTCTCTTGCAAACGTACAGGCATGTTCAGGGGGTGTTTTTTGCTGTGAGTGCGACTGGCACTCGCAGTGAGCTTTTAGCACCACCAGCAAGTGACGCTAGTGCTCGCTCTTTTAACCTCTGTGTCTCAAAAACTATTCATCACAGCTAAATAAACAAAAACACCATTAGAAAGAGGAGGCCAAGATCTATAAGATTCAGTAATGTAAGTCTCTCCTGTGAACGTACAGGCACGTTCAAGGGTGTTGCCTATGAAGATGTCCATTTATATGTGCGCGACGGTCAGCCGTAAGGCAACAACTGAGTAGATTTCTTGATGATGGGGTGCTGGCAGGGCAGTATTGCCAACTGCAAAATTTACAACTATTTGGTAAAAATATCAGTCATGTGACAGGTTAAGCTATGCCAAAATGCCGCTAAATTGGTCAACAACAACAACTGGTTGCTCATCCGCAGATTTTCCACACTAGGCTGATATGATTTTCCACAAAATTTTGTGGAAAACCCATCAAATTGGCAATGCTGTGGGGTGAGAAATAATGTTGGAACACTTTCATACGCGGGAAATTTTAGTGCGACTGGAGCTTGCAGCGAGCGTTTAGCACCACCGGCAAGTTACGCTAGTGCTCGCTGCGAGCGTTTAGCAAGGAAAGGGTTAAGAGACACAAAGGTATAACTATTGTTCTGATACTTAACCATGTAGGCAAAAGGACCATGCATTTTCATCATGTAATTTCCTCTTATATTACATTACTCTTTTTGCTTTAGAGTATATTCAAATATTAATTCAAACCATGATTTCAACGAAGACACAGGGGTACTCTTGTCCTCGACTATCAAAATTGTTCCAGTATGTATTTCAAGCTCCAATTGGAGCATTCACAAACTCCCAAATTGCCAGTGATCACAGGGTACTTCAATGTAGGATCAAGTATACAACCCTGGAAGCTTTGTAGGCACACACATTCAAAAATCCCTCTTGAGATACATCTTGATACACCATACTTATATTCTACAAAAAACTCATCCAAAGTGTTTATGCTAACAGTGTTCATGTGATTTAGTGATACACTCAACAAAACAGTTGTTGCAATCTAAACACTTGCAATTAATCTCAGAGCATTATCACATTTATTTTTAATTTGCTGTTGTATATTTAGTTTCAAAGATTTTCCCAATAGTTTCCATGGAGACTGTTTTATCTGACAAATTATGAAAAAATCTAGTAAAAACTATCTATGGTAAAGGAATATTCTGAGGGTGAGGGGCAAAACCATGCTGTGACAAAAACTAATTCAAACTAATTCACACAATTTCTACTAGCTGAGGTTTGTAGCATCCTGAACAGGGTACAGGTAACTCTCGACTTACGCGAGTTTGGTTTACGCGTTTTTAAAATAACACGGGGTCCAAAATCCAAATAAATGTTTAATTTACACTTTTTCCACTTATACGCGATATTTTATGGAGTGGCCACCATATGTCTCACGCAACTGGACTCACACAGCCACACAGCTGAGCTCAGTTCTTCCCGTGCGCCACTTGAACAACAATACAGTACCCACGCTGCCACGCTACTCAACAACCGGTACCAGTACCGGTAATAACGGTACCAGCTATACAGTATGGTACCGGTACCAGACTGCTCGGTACCGATAGCAATACTAGCCAGTCGCTCATGGTGTCCCTCATTTCTTCCTCACAAGAGTGAGGCTGAGACTGAGTGCCTGAGTGGATATTTCGGTGATATAGATATTCTCTCTCTCTCTCTCTCTCTCTCTCTCTCTCTCTCTCTCTCTCTCTCTCTCTCTCTCTCTCTCTCTCTCTCTCTCTCTCTCTCTCTCCACTAAATGAAGTGAATATTTATTTTTCAACAGAAACCTAGCTCTTGTTTGATTTACATTGTTTTTGATTCACGCGACCTCTTCATGGACACATTACTCGCGTAAATTGAGAGTTACCTGTACTTCCCTCAACTGGAGGGAGCCCTTTAGTTTGGATACTGTCCATTATCAATGGAAAATGTCTCCATAATGAATTAGTGCCATGTGCCATGGGAGCACAGGGCAGTCCTGAACCCACACTTGGTCTTGGTCTTGATTTGGGAGGTGGTCATACATGTGTTGTTTACATGTCAAAATCGTTGTTTATTTCATATATGCCAAAATTTCTAACATTTTTTTGTTAATTGTCTAACAACATTTGTCTCAGAGATTATACATCCCAACACAGATTATGGGCACGGTATTGCCTTATGGATGGCTTTTGTTCTTCGTCTCTACATCTCTTAATGCAGGCAGGCATCAGACCCTTGAACAGATA
This sequence comes from Eriocheir sinensis, assembly GCF_024679095.1. NCBI lineage: Eukaryota > Metazoa > Arthropoda > Malacostraca > Decapoda > Varunidae > Eriocheir > Eriocheir sinensis. The sequence continues at coordinate 23,341,069 of NC_066516.1, forward strand.
ACCAATACAGAACAACTCACCTGGAGTTCATAAAATCTTCATCACTGGCATCATCGTCATCCTCAGCATCTAAGTCAGTAAGCCTTCGCCTCTTCTTGACTGATATGTTCAACATCTGCTGCCGCTGTCTTCTTGATATTTTAATATCTTCCTCTGAATCAGAGTCCCCTTGATCCTGCAGGAGTAATGAAGTATCTTTGAACTTGTGCCTTCATAATTTATCACTAATTTATTGTTGGTGACATTTTCTAATCAATTATGATTCATGTTAATAATTTCAATATTATTATGCAAAATAGTTACATTATCATACATAAACAATAGTTTTACCCACTAGGCATCCTCTCTTTGTTTAGCAAGGAACAAGCTAATAGTACAGTAAAACCCTGACTATTGAGAAACCCAAATATCTGGCAAAACTTTGATCAGTCAGACTGAAAAAGTTGCAAGAAAAATTGTTAATAAATTGTTGTCAGATGGGTGTGAGATTTGAAATACCCATGTTACACTTCCTCCACCTCCAAAGAAGGCCTGTCCTGTGTACAGCAAAGCCAATAGCCACGCAGCATTGTGTAACGTTGTTGTTGGTCCATTAGTGGACTGGGATTGCCTTTGTGATGGCAGCAGCAGTGGCACTGGCAACTTTTGCCTAAATGGTGGCATTGGCAAGGCACCCAAGCCGAGACCAAGACCGAGCCGTACTGAGGTGTTAACCGGAGGAGGATGTGCGGTCAGCTGGACAGTGTAAACAAAGGGGTCACCATACTTGATGAGTGTGGCCAATGTCACATCTGCCACATCTTCTTACATTTTGTGTTGTGTTCAGCTATGATTGCTGTTGCCAGTAAAGGGTCACCTGTAAGAGCAGCTGAGTCTGTTAAGGGAATATTGACGGAGCTGTTTGTGAGAAGCCATCATTGTTGTACTCAGCTGATCCACTGTTCCATTGGACTCACCATCCCACCTGCAGGAGTTGTATGGCTAATGAGTCAACTGTACATAGGGCTGCCCTGCATCCATAAAAACATGAGAACGTAAGGAGTCTGCAAGAGGCCAGTTGGGCTATGCAAGGCAGCTCCTGTACTCTTAACCCCAGTGTCATTTTGGCAAGACTTGTTGGCACCATTGCTGTTGATATTGCAGGGGCAGTCCCACGCCCACTACTGGACTGCTGGTGGCAATGCATAGCGTTGCATGGCTAACAGGTCAAACAACATCCATTAATCACATACATACTTACAGTCAGGAGATGCATTTCTAAGCGTATAGTACATGTGTATACATGTTTGGCTGAATGAAATTTACTGGGGAACTTTGGGAATATACCCAAAGTATCAGGATTTCTGCTTATCCAGCACCTCTGAATCCCTGCAGCTGCCAGTTACAAGGGGTTTTGCTGTATCATGAAAATAAGTTTTATACAAATCAAGAAAACATTACTCATACCTCTTCACTGACTTTGTAGTTGGCATCATCACCACTGCCTTCCTCTGTTGGTTTGGGCTTCTTTCTCTTAGGACTAACCCCCTCTTCATCCTCATCCTCATCCCCTTCTCTTTCCCTCTTCCCTTCACATTCTTCTCTTGTTGCTTGAGGAGTAAGGTCTTCTTTATTTTTATTCAATTCTTCAGGTTCTTCCTCCTCTTCAAAAGGATTTTCATTTTGCTCTGCCAACTCTTCCTCATTAGCCTGTATGATGTTTTCAATGTCTTTACCTCTACCAGCATTCCCTGCACCAGCTGCAGCCTCCATTTCATCCTGGAAAAAAAGATAAAACTACCTTCAGAATATGAATATATTTAACAGCAGCATCCTAACTGAAATAAATTAAAAATAGAACAATACAAATGAGCTCTGACTTAGCAGTTCAATATACATCAAACCCTTGCCAACAACAGGTTCTCCATCTAAAGCAGAGGTTCCTAACCCTGGGGCTGACTCCAAGTGGGTCACCAAGCATTAAATTTTTGCAATATAAAAATCTCATATAAATTCAATCCCTGAATATGAGGTATTGTGCATATGTGTGATCAAACCAGTTACAGGGTTGCAGTCATGCCTTGCATGACATGGTGCAGTGGTTAGCATGCCTAGCTACGAAAATGCAGGCCTGGCATATGGCTTCTTTTTGCTTTCGCTCTTGCTCTTAAGGTGTACAAGGGAGCTGTAGTCTGATGATGGCCAATGTGACAGGGATGAGCACCGAGGCCACATGCAGCTTTAGAGCATGTCCCCAACTTCACCTTACCTCTACCCTGACACCAATTCCAGTACTGCAGGGCTTTGACTAGTGTATGCATAATCACTTGATTGGCTGCCCACCTTAAATGATACCCCATCACAAAACTGCCAAAACTACTGATATACCAGTCCAGATAATAAAGTTAACAATAAAACTTTTACTAAATGAAGGGAAACCTGTCCTGATATGACAAAACTAATTTACAGTGAAGGAATGTATAATAGCAAAAAATAACAATGGACAAGACTTACATTTTATTCTTAAAATAATCCTTATAACAAGGACATGCCAAGTAATCTAGTTGTTAAGACTCACCCGTATTGCTTCATTGATCATTTCATCAAAGTTTTCGACCTGCTCTTTCAGAGTGCGTGAACTGCGAGCTCTTAAGGTGTACAAGGGAGCTGTAGAGTCTGATGATGACTGACTTGAGGAATCACTGCTGTCATCACTGTCACTATCAGAGCCCTGGGAGAAAAAAAATAAATGCACATCATGACATGTGACATACCAAACATATAAAGCAAATGAACTATCATAAACAAATTACTTTTCTAGTCTCAGACACCTCCATTTATTTCACATCAAGCAATATGTTTCAATATGTCAAGCGTTGACTTTGGGTTTGTGGCAAATGCTGTGGCTTGAGGTAGTACCAAGAGTTTCAATATCAAAATATTAACATCTTATATGCAACTCACTCAAAAATAAATCATTTCCATAACCATTAAGATATAAAAACTGACTACATACATCACTGTCAGAGTCAGAATCCGACTCTTCATCGTCATCATCGTCAAATTCTTCTCCTTCACCTCGATGCTTCTTTTTCTTTTTCTTCCCATCACTTATTACATTTGAAAGGGAAACATTGACATATGCAAGCCTCTGTCGCCGCAGCTCCTCATTCTGTGCTCTCTTCTGGCACTCGTCAAATTCCTGCAGTAGGGCTCGTAGCTTGTTCACAAGTTGTACCTGTTGGTAAAGTAAAAATGTCTTACACTACAATTACTACAAGCAAAAGGTTGATCTAATGAAATGGTGATATAATAAAAGTAATTCTAATCAGATTAATCTGAGTAATAAAACCTTGGCTGTCCAGTTTACCTAGACCTCAGTCTGGATAAATGGGTAAAATCTCTGTAACCAATATTTCAAGCAGCCTCCATATTAAATTACAGTGAAACCTCAGTCTTCGAACTTAATTTGTTCCTAAATGTTGTTCTTAAATTGATTTGTCTGTAAAGTGTAAACCAAAACTAATTTTCCCATACAACATAATGTAAAATGAATTAATCCATTCCTGACCCCCAAATGAAAGCTATTTAACAAGTGCCAGGGATGTTCTTTATCAAATCCTCATGCAAATGCCATGCCTCAGAAACAGTATCACTGGCCAACTGCTTTCATTTATCCAGATCAATGGCTGTTACCATTTAGCTTGTTCGTGAACCAATATTTCATTAAAAAACTAGTGCAATTTTCGGTCAAAAAATATGTTCAGGAACCGATTTGTTCGAAAAGAGAACTGTTAAATAACCGAGGTCTGTTTGTACTTTCATAATCTATATGTGCTAGGACATTTGGAGTCAGCCAATTCAGAAATTTAAGAGAAACAATGTGAAATTGAAACTTGAAACTGTGAGATCTTACATGTTCACAAGTTGGGCAGATCCAGTCTCCCTCTGGTACACTGAGGAGGGGGGGTCTCAGACAAGACAAGTGCCAGCCAGCATCACAGTTGTCACACAATAAGATAGTCTCAGGATGGTCATCATGGCCACATTTAGTGCACTGAGTCTCATCCTCATCTTCCTCCTCTTCTTCAGCACCTTCCTCTTCAACCTCACTCTCACTAGTTACTGAAATGAATAGGTAAAAAATTATGGTCTAAAAGAGCTTGGAATTGTAACTTTACAAACAGATTTCCCATATCTCAATTTTACTAAAACATCACTTTTAGTAACTTGCATAGTTAACTCAAAGTGGGGACCTGTCAACTAAAGACACTTTCTATTCATTAATTTGTTACAGGTCTTCTGGATCTCTCATACACCTCATTCCTAACATTCTCAATCCTACAGCTTTTTCTAACCATGGTATTTCCACTTTTTTCCATTAACTTTTTTGATAGTCCATGCTTTAAGGTTTTACATCCACAAAGCAAAGTTTACTCCAAGTCCACTTCATTGACTCCATATTCTTTCATAATTGTAAACAATTTTCATACGGGCAAATCAATGATAAAAATTCTGGCATGCTGTTTACTTTTCATCAGCAACCCCATTTTCTGTGAACAAGGTGGAAGTCAAAATGGTCTCAGGTAAGTTGACATAAAATACTATGATGCCTATAATGATAAACAAAAGAATGTCTGAGGAAGGATCATCCAGTTCAGACTTTACAAAATTTGCTACAAATGCATGGTGCCTCCACGGCATAAAGGTTGGCACGCCTAACTACAGGTACGATCCCCACCAGGGGCACTCAGCCCAGTTGTTCATCCTCCCTTATAGGTTGGTCATGGTAGTACCTGGCGACTTATGCGAATGGTAAACTGTAGTTACCTGGTCGTCACACTTGACCTGTGTCAAGGGGGGGTGTAAGTACACAGCAATAGAAGCTTTGCCTTGGAGAGGCTGAAGTCCAAGATGGTGAAAGGTATACAGGTAACTCTTGATTTACACGAGTATTGTGTCCTTGAAGAGGTCGCGTAAAACAAAAACAATGTAATTCAAACAAGAGGTAGGTTTCTATCGAAAAATAGATATTCACTTCATTCAGTGTGTGTGTGTGTGTGTGTGTGTGTGTGTGTGTGGGGAGAGAGAGAGAGAGAGAGAGAGAGAGACTATCCATATCACAGAGATATCCACTCAGGCACTCAGCCTCACTCGTGTGAGGAAGAAATGAGGGACACCATGAGTGACTGGCTGGTATTGGTACCGGTACCAAGCAGTCTGGTACCGGTACTGTACTATATAGCTGGTACCGTTAGTACCGGTACTGGTACCGGTACCTGCCCACCCCTATTGTTGAGTAGCGTGGCAGCATGGGTACTGTATTGTTGTTCAAGTGGCGCACAGGAAGAACTGAGCTCAGCTGTGTGGCCACGGCGCCGTGTGAGTCCAGTTGCGTGAGACATCTGGTGGCCACTCCATAAAATATCGCGTATAAGTGAAAAAACGTGTAAATTAAACATTTATTTGGATTTTGGACCCCGCGTTATTTAAAAAACGCGTAAACCAAACTCGCGTAAATCGAGTTACCTGTACTAGGAATCACTGAATTGGTGTTAATTGGTCGGTGGGGGCTCTGCATTATAGATGTGCATCAGACTAAAGTGTTATAAAAAGTCATGGTGAAGTTCATGCTGGAAAGCAGGTGTCTAAGTGTGAAGTGCCTCAAAAAGTTAATGCTTAAACACCAAGAATTATATATGTAAGCAATTCAAGTGTCAGTAGTGCTTTGTAAGCACCACCCTGTAAAGGCAGGAAAGAAGTATAAATTGGGGGAAAAAAACAAGCATAGTTGCTGATGGTATATGATACTTTCTGTATCACAATCCATCTAGGTCAAACAATTTTGGCATAATTTCTGAATTTGATGAAAAATTCAGAATTGAATCTCAATAAGCTAGTCAATTAAGTAGTTTCAGTTCAAGTTCAGTCTGGACGAGGCAGCATGTAGTAATGAATATAATATTGACTACCTGCTGCATGAAGAAAAAAAATATCATCAAGAAGCCTATGTTAGAAGACAGGTTAAAAAGTTAACTTCTAACAAGAAGTTAGAAGATATGTAAAAAAAACAGTTCTAACATTTCTTAGCTGTTCGTGCTCTCTTAATGGGCTGTGCATCCTCCTCAATATCTGACTCCGGGGAGAATTCATGGTCGCTCTTGAATATCAGCTTCTCATCTTCTTCCTCTTCATCATCCAGATCTTCCTCTTCCTCCTCTGAACTAGAGCTAAATGTTAACATTTTTTTACATATATGATAATTATTACTTATATCTATTCAACTGTACTCTGTCTATTTGTAGCTTGCAACTGGATCCTAGGCTACTTTTGTAAGCTCGTTGCTGACTGGACAGTGGCCTGAGGCAGCCTTCCCCCACACGTCACAGAAACATAAGATATTTTTATGTTAAAACCTTCATAGCTTATGCTGTCCCAAATGTACATCACATATATCACCCATGACTCTCTAATCACTCATGCACTTTCCTGGTGCAGTGGATATCATGACTAGCTACAAATTTACAGATCCCAGCCAAAGCCCACCCAGCCATTCATCTTCCCCTTCTGGGAGGTCAATAAGTGGGCACCTAGGGAAACTTAGGGAAAGTAAATTGTGGTAACCTGAATGTCACAATGGCCCAGTGTCCCACAGTAAATGGCTCTCACCCACCACAGGCTCAAGGGCTGCAGTGATGGAGTTGAGAACCAATGAAATGCTCAGCTAAGGCACATATCCTTGACTTTATCTACTCATCCTATGCTTGACATTTAAAGTCTACATGGTGTTCATTTAGGGATTCTAGAGCACCCTTACCTTGAGGAAGTGGAAGAGTGGGCCCATGGGTCACTAGGAGTTTTCTTCTTTTTTCCACGCTTTTTCTTTTTTCGTTTCTTCTTTTCCCTGTCCTGGTAATGTTAAGTAAAGTTAATACAGGAATGTCATTATTTATAGATGGTATAGCATGGCTTTTTTTTCAACTAATTATCTAAATTCATTATCACTGCATTCTTACCTTCTTCTCTTTTTTCTCACGTCGGCCCTTCTTCATCTCCCTCAAAGACTGGAAAATGAGAAGTATAAATACATTAATACTAAACACCTCTGGAAAAGTTAGAAAGTGCTGCAAATATCTGCCACCAAACCTCTCTCTCTCTCTCTGTACAGTAGTTTAGTCAGACCCTACTTGGAATATGTGGTACAATTTTGGTCTCCCCACTAAACAAAGGAACTTGCTAAATTAGGTGTTCACCATAGGGCAACAAAGATGATCTCTTCCTTGCTCAACAAACCTTACAATGAAAGACTCTCAACACTTTACCTGTTCTCTCGAGAAACATCACTTCCAAGGAAAATTGATTGAATGATACAAAATACTTAATGGTCTTATGAATGTGGACAAATCCAAATTGTTTATGAATGGTGACACGTTCCGAACGAGAAATAATGGCACAAAAGTTTAGTGTAAACAGATATATTCAGACTGCATCTAACTGTGACAATAAACACACTTTCCAACTCACACTCTCTCAATCAACGTCAGAGTGTGACCTTCACACACCTTTCACTCCAACAATGTATTTGTTTCAAAACACTGAGAAATTATACCTTATGGTTAATGGTGATGGGTAGGACACCACTTTATTTATACTAGATTTTTGCAATAATTAGTAGTTAGCATGCCTGGCTACAACTCTGCAGGGCCTAGTTCGAAGCCCAGCCCAGTCAGTCGGAGTACAGCTCACCCAGCTGATCATCCTCCATTTTGGACTGGTCGATAAATGGGTACCTAGGGAAACCTGGGAAAGGTAAACTGTGGCAATTCTGGACTTCACATCGGCCCGTGTCCCAAGGTAATGGGTTTTTCCCCATCACAGACTCAATGGGCCAACAGTTTAGAAATGAGCACCGCAGCCACACGCAGCTATAGCGAATGCACCCAATTTTACCTTAGCTTACTTTTACTACAAGTTATTACAACTGTCATTTTATGTACAAAGACCAGTAAATAGCTAATTAGTCTGGTAACTTAACAGTATTTTTAGAACAGGAACATAAAGAGTTTGCAAGAGGGTGGTGGCCCTATACAGGGCAGCTCCTTCAAGTTGTATAATGATACATCTACATTAAAGGGAAATATCATGGGAGTGGTGTGATGATGATCCTTACTACAACTTCCTCAAACTCAGATGTATAAAGTTAATCTTACCCTCCTCTCCTCTCGGGCCTTCTTCTTGATCTCACGCAAACGATTCTCCTCGGCCAACTGCTTCAGGCGAATTGCTTCCAGCTCTCTTCTCTCTTGCTCCTCTTTCTCCCGGATCTTGGCAATACGGGCAGACTTTTGCCTCGGAGCTGCAACAAAACACATTTTACATATATTCCTTTCATCAAAGTTAAACATTCTCTTCCATATATATTAGGATTTATATATCTTCTTACATCTTACCATCATGAGTTTATTTTTCCATCGCCCATGCATTTATTTTTCTCATAAAATCCCCATGTATCTTATATGCACAAGGTTAGGGTTGACCGTTGGCTTTGCAGGTTTCAGCACTGTGGAACCCTATAAAATGAACTCCAATCATCTCTCCATCAAAACTGCTACCCAGACTACTTTAGAGTTGTCAGTGATTATATTGTAAGGTAACAATTTATACCAATAGTAATTTCTTGATAAACATAGGGTGATTAATATGATTATGGACCTCATGGGTTAAGTACAAGATGAACCATACAGTTCAGGATGGCACAAGCCATACCCCCGTGCCTGTGTGTGACTCACCATCAGGCAGCGGCCTTGCTGTGCTGCCCTTGCCTCGCTGCCGTCGCTTCTTTGCAGGGGGTCCAGTGTGGCTTGAATCCTCTCCCTCCTCTAGCTGCTCATAACTTTCTTCAAGACCAAGATCATTTTCCTCATCATCCCCCTCATCTTCACTTTCCTGCTGTACTTTACTTCTCTTGTGTGGACGGCCCCGACCCCTTTTTTTAGTTCCCTTCTTAGTAGCTGCAGAATCATGTTGACCTCGTTTCTTTCCATGAGATGACTCATGTCTTCCTTTAAGTCTCCTTTTGCTCTTTGTCCCTCTTTCCTTCCTTTCCTCCCCCTCCTCTCCTGACTCCTCCTCCTCTTCATCTTCCTCTTCTTCATCCTCTCCCTCCTCCTCCTCTTCCCCCTCCACTTCCTCCTCTTCATCCACCTCCTCTTCCTCATCTACCTCCTCCTCTTCTTCCATTCCTTCTTCAGTTTTTTCAAACTCCTTCTTCTTTACAGATTTCTGTTTGGTCTTCCCACTTTCCTTTTTGTTTGAATTTGATTTAACTTTCTCCCCTTCTGCTTTTGCATCATCACCCACATTAGAACTGCACCTTTCAGTGTCCTGCTCTACATTGTCACTCGGATTTTCCTCGGTACTTTCTTTCTTTTCTACCTCCTGTGTCTGCTTTTTCTCACAACTTTCACTTGATTTCACCGGCAGTCCATCAGGCTGTTCAACACGTACATTATTTTCTTCACTGACCTTCTTCCCATTAACACTGGCATGTTTATTATCACCAAGCACTTCTGATCGCACCTCTGGCAATGTAGTTTTATCACTTGTTTTCTCAACTGACTCCACAGTCCTGAGGCCATTTACTTTGGCCTCGTCCCCTTCACACACCCCATCCACTGTTTTCATTTCCCCATCAGACTTTATACCCTCCATTTCTTTTGAAGGCTTAAGATCAGCAGTAGAAGTATTTCTCTGACTGTCATTTGTGATGGCACCCCCACTCCCTGCACCCTCCCCTTGTTTGCTTGTTTCTGTATTGGATTCTGTTTCATCACCATTGTTTCCAGCTTCACATTCAGCTCCTGTGCCCTCCCCCCAGAAATACATGACCTCTTCCTCAACTGCCTCACCTACTAAATTTTTTGTGGTGCTATTATTTTCACTAAAGTGCTCCCACCAAGGCCGTGTCCCCGAAGGACATGTGTCGTGTGTTAAAAGTGCCTCATTCCCTGCCTCACACATTGCCCCTTCTCCATCACCTTTAATCAGCATAACTGGTTCTTCAATTGTTGCGCTGGAAGAGTCCTCTTTTGGATCCTGTGGAGACTTTTCACTAGAATTCTTCACAGAAGATTTTCTTTCATTCTCCTTGGCTTCATTAGTATTTGAAACATTGCTGGTGTCTATTTTTGATGTTTCTTTAGTGGTGCTAACATCTCCACTTTTGCCTTTATTTATGTCTGTGCTTCCCTGTAGCTTATCAACACTAGAATGACTTTTGGTAGCATCTTTGTTTTCACCATCCCCAGGTTTGCAACTTACCTTGGGTGGTACGTCTTGTCCATGACTTTTTGACTGAACTGATGTCTTTGCATCACCATCTTTGGAAAGTGCTACCTTCTCACCAGGCTGACTCTCTGGTTTACCAACCTTTTCACTTTCTTGTGTAGTGTAACTCTTTCCTTCCTTAGAAGTCTGTGATGAGAGCAGAGGTGGGGGATCGGGAGGAGGGATCTTCTGGGTAGGTTTGGAGTCTGATCCATGAGATTCAGAGTGAGATTCAAGAGAAGACATATCAGAAAATTTAAACTTCTTCTGTGGTGGTTCAACAGTGTCATCCTTTGTAAGAGATGGTAACCCTCCCGAGGAGGATCGAATGACAGCTGGGACGTGAGGAGAAAGGGAAGAGCCAGGTGGTTTCACAGGACCAACTAAGGATTCAATGCTCATCAACTTTGGGGCATGTTGCTGCTTTGGGGCCACAGAAGCTGGTTTATCTGTGGCTTTGTCCTCCCAAGCACGCTGGAACACGGGGACACTGGTGGGTGGCTTTGATGATGCTTCACTTTTGGGATTGGTGTTCTCTTGTTTCTCTTTTGGCTGTTTTTCTGTGCTGACAGGTAAGCTAGAACTGTCTGTCTTCTTTTCTCCTGTGTCTTCAACTTTTGCCTCCCCCTTTTCCTTCATCTTGTTTAGCTTGTCCCAAACACTTTCTTTCTTCTTGGTTTCAATTCTTTCGATTACTCCAAGTTTAGGCCGCTCCTTGTTTTCAGGGCCTTCTTGTGAAGACCCTCTTTCACGTACAAGCATGGTCTTCTTAGCAGCAATGTCCTGGCATAGTGCCTTAGTAGTATCATCTACATCCATGGGTTCTGGGACACTTTCATCCTTCTTACTGGATGCTGTAGCTTCTGCCTTCTTTTCTGTGACCAATGCACCCATCTTCTTTTCTATGGCTGGTACATCTGGCTTCTTTTCTGTGATTGGTACATCTGCCTTCTTCTCTGATGTCATTACATCTGGCTTCTTTTCTGTGGCTGATACATCTGCCTTCTTCTCTGTTGTCATTACAACCAGCTTCTTTTCTGTGGTTGGTACATCTGGCTTCTTATCTGTGACTGATACATCTGCCTTCTTCTCTGTTGTCATTACATCTGGCTTCTTTTCTGTGGCAGGTACATCTGGCTTCTTTTCTGTGATTGATACATCTGCCTTCTTCTCTGTTGTCATCATATCTGGCTTCTTTTCTGTGGCTGGTACATCTGGCTTCTTTTCTGTGATTGATACATCTGCCTTCTTCTCTGTTGTCGTTGCACCTGGCTTCTTTTCTGTGGCTGGTGCATCCGGTTTCTTTTCTGTTGTTGTTACATCTAACTTCTTTACGGTGGCTGGTAGATCTGCCTTCTTTTCTGTGGTTGGCACTTCTTTCTTCTTTTCTGCTGGCACATCTGCCTTCTTTTCTGTGCTTACTACTTCCTTCTTTTCTGTAGTTGGCACATCTGCCTTCTTTTCGGTGGTTGCCTTCCTTTCTATGGTTGGCACATCTGCCTTCTTTTCTGTAGATGGCACATCTGCCTTCTTTTCTGTAGATGGTACATTTGCCTTCTTTTCAGTGGTTGCCTTCCTTTCTGTAGATGGCACATCTGCCTTCTTTTCGATGGTTAGAGATCCTTTCTTTTCTGTGGTTGCTAAAGATCCCTTCTTTTCTGTGGTTGGTACATCTGTCCTTTTCTCCATGGGTGCTACATCTACTTTCTTTTCTGTGGTCAGTGCATCTGCTTTCTTTTCTGTTGCTGTTACATCAGGCTTCTTTTCTGTGGCCATTGCATCCATCTTCTTTTCTGTTGGTGCTACATCTGCTTTCCTGTCTGTGGTCATTACTTCTGTCTTTCTTTCTGTGGTGGTTATTTCTGCCTTCTTTGCTGTGGGTGTTACACCTGCTTTCTTTTCTGTGGTTGCTACTTCAACCTTCTTTTCTGTAGTCAATAAATCTGCCTTCTTTTCTATGGTCATTCCTTCTGCCTTCTTTTCTGTGGTTGTTACTTCACCCTTTTTTTCCGTGGTTGGTAAGTCCACTTTCTTTTGAGTGGTTATTGCACCTGTCTGCTTTTCTGTGGTTGATACATCTGCTGTCTTTTCTGTTGTCACTACTTCTGCCTTCTTTTCTGTCATTACTTCTGCCTTCTTTTCTGTGGCCACTGAATCTGCCTTCTTTTCTGTGACCACTGTATCTGCCTTCTTTTCTGTGGTTGATGAATCTGCTTTCTTTTGTGTGGTTATTGCATCACCCTTCCTTTCTGTGGTTGATAAATCTGTCTTCTTTGCCATCTTTTGTGTGGTCTCTGCCGTCTTTTCAGTAGAGGACGACTTTTTCTGTTCTTGCTGTTGTTCTTTCTGAGGCGGCAAGACCTCTGCCTTCACACTTCCTGCTGCGACACCCTTACCCTGGTGCTCCTCCCGCATGCTGCTTCTTGGCTCTTTTTCCTTGGATTCATCTTTGCTCTTTTGAGTTTCTTTGTGTTCATCTTTATCTTTGTTCTTCAATTCATTACCATCCTTTATGTCTTCTGCTTTTTCGTGGCTGACTGATGCTTCTTTGTCCTTGTTCTCTGGGGCAACTTTCTCTAATTTACCCTTGACCTCACTGATTTTCTCATGAGTGTCCTTTGGTCTTCTAGTCATATCTTCTGTCTCTGTTGTAGCTGCTTCTTTTTCACTGATTTTTGTACGTACTTGATTATCTAATTTTTCTTTGTTTTCGTTGGTGTCTTTTATTTCTTTTGCTGCTGTAGTCTCTTCTTTATTCACTTCTTCCTTTACAACCTTTTCCTCATCTACTTTCCCTAGTTTTTGTACTTCCCTTTTGTCCCCTGCTTTTTCCTCTGCCAACTGCTTAACTTCTTTGCTTTCTCTGCCTTCAGCCTTTAATGTGCCTCTTCCTTCATCCGTTACTTTGACCTCTGGAGCCTTCATGTCATCTTTCTTAACTCGTTTCTGTATTGGCTCATCAGAATTTTCTACTGATCTGTTGTCCTTTTTCTCAGAGTTATCTTTCAAAATTTGTTTCTCTTTTACCTCCTCTGAGTTTTGTACAGGTATAATGCTACATTTGCCAGGGATGCCACTGGCTACCTTTTCACTGGTTCCAGTTTCATCTTTGTGTTTAGAGACTTCAGGCTGAGATACTTCAACTGCTACTTTTACTGCCCCTTCTGGCATCTCTTTCTCTTTTTCTGGCTTACACTCTGTTCTAGTTTCGATCTCCATATTTGTCACCTCCTCTTTGACTTCCATTTTCTGTATGGCCTCCAACTCTTCTTTTGCCAACAGCTTTTGCTCTTCTAATTTGTCTTTTTTATCATTATCTTTGTCTTGACCTGTGTCAATAACAGGTGAAGTTCGACCACTGGCAACAGGGGTGGGGGCTTTACTGTCCACAGGTGTTGGGGCTTCGCTCAGCCCCATGGGTGTAACAGTGCCACTATGACTACCCTCTACAGACATTTCTCTACTGGCTCCTGGTGGAGACTCTGACTCCAGTTCTGCAATCAGAGTCACTAATTCCTCCCTTGTACTGAAGAGAGAAATTGAGAGGAAAAAAATAAAACATTAGTACTGGCTGAAAATTAGTTTTAAGACAATAAGCCAATTGTGTTAAACATGAAGGTATCATTAAAATGAATTAAAAGTCAAAGTACACTGCCCAAATGACTGCAAAACTATCAAGTTCTTGGTATCTATCCATGCTTGAAACATTAAAAGAAAAAAGTTTATATTAGTATCAGTTACTCAGATATCGTCTGGAGCAGCATGCACCTAATCAGACATTTAGTCCACTATCAGCTGACCTCTGATCTTCAAAGTTTTCCAGTGTCCTGTGCCTTACCTGGCTACAAGGGTCCAGGTCTCTTCATCCTGGTCATCAGAATAAATCCGCAGGTTGGCACACTCATCCAGTTGGCACCAGTAGGAAACACCCTTCTTGTCTCGTCCACATGGTTGTAGACGAAGTTCATTTGCACCAAGTGCATTAACCTTATCCTTGAAGCTTTTGTACAAATCAAACTGAGCCTCAAGGAGAGCCTACAAAAATGAAGAAAATGCAAAATAAGAGAAAAATAATAGGTGCAAAATTTTTAATAGCCTGACATAGGCTTATTAAATTTATCAAAATAGCTAAAACATGGGATACTGTCTATATTATCATGTCATCTTCCTCTAAGCTTACAAACTCCAAAACAAATAAATCAAGCAGTAGATGTAGCTTTGTTTGGCATTCTTTGAAAATGAATACCTGAAGAAAAAAATTAAATATCTTCTCCAATCTATTGTTTATATGCTGATCTATCCATATTTACTCCCATAATGATAGGGAATAACACATCCTACCAATCTAAAAAGAATTAACAATTATGATGAATCAATCAATATACACAAAAAATTAAGTAATTTTATAAATAGTATTTTTCCAACATTCTTATCATACCTTTATAACACGAATCTTAACTTCCAATTTGGCTTTCTTGAAGCCAAAACGTTCCAATTCCCAACCATCTTGATGTGAGTAGGAATGTGCAAACCTCTGGAGACCCCTCTCCCAGCGGTCCAACTTGACGGACTTATTGATACGCCTTAGAAGCTGGCTCACACATTGTGAGACGATGGGATTAACTGTTGAGGGAGATTTTTTTTTAGCATACACTTTAATGTTACACTAATAATGAGAACTGTGCAAAATCTGCACAGCATCTCTATACCATACTCTCTCTCTCTAGTGGACCCAAACTTTCATGGACTAATGAGTTGGATGGGTTGTCCAAAATGGCGGATACTCAATTAGTGTATAAAATAAAAAAATAAAAAGAAATTAATGAATAAATGGTCTGTGGGTAACTGCCAAATTATCCACAATGACCAGCTCAACTGCACCCAGGCCAGATGGCCACTGTGAAATTTGTTTACATGGAGAGGCCAAGCCTTTGTGTCTCTTTGTGCTATTAATTACCAGTAACAGACAATTTTATCCATGACAAATGCTGCCACCATATCTGGCTCAGCCAGCCAGTACCATGTGTCTGGGCAGCTCCACTCACAAAACATTTCTAAACTGAGTAGAATTTGATGACATTTGTCTTATAGACTCTCCTTTGACAGATTGTCATCAATCTCTCCATGTCTACTACAATGTTCATTCCCTTGCTCTTTATTCTAACTATTTCCAAGGTCACTGCTTTTCAAATCTTACTATAGTCAAACAATTTCAAATAATCCGTTGAGGCATTGGATTCCATGGATCCTTACCTTCACTCTGCTCTGCCACACAGTCCCAACATCCATCTCTCATATGTTAACTATAGATAACATATGATAGGAAAAAATAGATAATGGGACTGTGTGACAGAGCAGAGTGGAGGAGAGGACCCGCGGAAGCCAACGCCACAACAGACTATTTGAAATTATTATTTTTTTTTTTTTTTTTTTTACAGCACAGAAAGCAACTCAAGGGCAACAAAAAGATGTAAAAAAAAAGCCTGCTAACTGTTGCTCTCATATAGAGATTAGTACAGAGTGGCCAAAAGAGAGGTCAATTTCGGATGGAGAGGTGTCTTGATACACTCTTCTTGAAAGAAGTCAAGTCATAGGCAGGAGGAAATACAGACAAAGGAAGGCTGTTCCAGAGTTTACCAGTGAAGGGGATGAAAGAATGGAGATGCTGGCTAACTCTTGCATAAGGGGTTTGGACAGTATAGGAATGAGCATGAGTAGAAAGTCGTGTGCAGCGGGGACGCGGGAGGGGGGGAGGCATGCAGTTTGCAAGTTCAGAAGAGCAGTCAGCATTAAAATATCGATAGAAGATAGAAAGAGATGCAACATGGCGGCAGAATTTAAGAGGTAGAAGGCAGTCAGTAAGAGGAGAAGGGTAGATGAGACGAAGAGCCTTAGACTCCACTCTGTCCAGGAGAGCAGTGTGAGTGGAGCCCCCCCACACGTGAGATGCATACTACATACGAGGGAGGACAAGGCCCTTATATATGGAAAGCATCTGTACAGGGAAGAAGAACTGGCGGAGACGATACAGAACACCCAACCTCGAGGAAGCTGATTTAGTAAGAGAGGAGATGTGAAGTTTCCAGTTAAGATTTTGAGGTAAGGATTGACCGAGGATATTTAGTGTTGAAGAAGGTGACAGCAGAGTGTTGTTGAAGAATAGGGGATAGGTGTTTGGAAGATTGTGTCGAGTTGATAGGTGGAGAAATTGGGTTTTTGAGGCATTGAAGGACACAAGGTTCCTTTTACCCCAATCGGAATTTATAGCAAGGTCTGAGGTTAAGCGTTCTGCAGCCTCCAGTCTGGAGTCTTGTAATTCCTGTTGAGAGGATCTTCTGTCGAAAGAAGTTGAATTATGCAGAGTGGAGTCGTCAGCGTATGAGTGGATAGGACAGTTTGTTATGGAAAGAAGATCATTGATGAATAACAGGAAGAGAGTGGGTGATAGGACAGAGCCCTGTGGAACACCACTGTTGATAGGTTTAGGGGAAGAACAGTGACTGTCTACCACAGCAGAGATAGAACGGCAGGAAAGGAAACTGGAGATAAAGGAACAGAGAGAAGGATAGAAACCATAAGAGGGCAGTTTAGAAAGCAAAGAGTTGTGCCAGACTTTATCAAAAGCTTTCGATATGTCTAGCGCAACAGAGAAAGTTTCACCGAAATGGCTAAGAGAGGATGACCAAGAGTCAGTTAAGAGAGCAAGAAGATCGCCAGTAGAACACCCCTTGCAGAACCCATACTGGCAATCAGATAGAAGGTCTGAAGTGGAAAGATGCTTTTGAATCTTCCGGTTAAGGATTGATTCAAAAGCTTTAGACAGACAGGAAAGTAAAGCTATTGGGCATTAGTTTGAGGGATTGGAAGTCACCCTTATTAAGCACAGGCTGTATGAAGGCGTACTTCCAGCAGAAAGGAAAGGTAGATGTTGATAGGCAGAGACAAAAGAGTTTGACCAGGCATGGTGTCAGCACGGAGGCACAGTTTTTAACCCTTTCACTCTGGCGACGCCGACGGTGTCACCGTATGGAAAGGGTTAGTCCTCTTCTAAACATCTTAATCCTCTTCCATTTCCTCTTAATCCTTTTCTAAACCTCTTAAGAGAAAATGGAAGAGGATTAAAAGGAATTTACAGGAGGATTGAGAGGATTAGAAGAGGATTAATCCTCTTCCATTTCCTCTTGACCCTTTCCATACTGTGACGCCGACATCTGCGTCACGGATGGAAAGGGTTAAGGACAATAGGAGGCACTCCATCAGGTCCATAAGCCTTCTGAGAGTTGAGGCCAGAGAGGATATAGAAAATATAGAGGGTATAGAAAACATGCCTCCAAAACTCCTGTTGCCTTACTGCAGAATTCTTCAATGAAGTCCATCTCTATACTATCCAACTCTCTAATGCAGGAGTTAATCACTATCTTTACTTTGTCATCCATTCAAGTGATAAACTTTATAAGTCTTTTCCCTACCATTTCTTTGTATAACAAACTATTTCAAAAGAAGAGGAATAAAGTACCTCACACCCAAAATTTGTTACTTCTTTTAAGTTATGCCTTCAGTTTTCTTTATAAGAGCATGCTGTAAACAATTAAATATCTGTACAGCTTTTGATCTGAAATCTTATACTGTAAAGCAAATATTCATTATAAAAACTTTTGCATAAGAAATCATTGGTGCACAGATCACAAAGCCATCACAACATGAATCAGTGCATGATCTGCGAGCCAGGATCAGATTGTCAATGAAAAGAGAACCCTTCTTTGTCAGGGGTTTACTGAATGTTATTGCATAATCTAAACAATGCATGCTCATTATATATGTAATTATCTTCCTGAGTCCTCACACTACAATGAAGAAATACAAAACTGTGCCAGAAATCATAAGAGCATATAAGCACTAAGCAGTTAATTATAACTGCTGAAAAAGTCCAGTTCTCCATCGAACACTACACTTGAAAAATCGATACAAAAGCTATATAAATGTATTAAGGAAACAATTTAGAAATAATTGTTTTTTACTGAAATAGCAAAAATCTCAACCTGCATCTTTTTTTTTCTAAGAACTACTTTGGCTGTCTTTGACTTTATCCAATAAAGCAATTAATGGAGATAGATATTTCCTAAAGGTTATGTATATATTTATTGTCAAAGTAAGAAGTTTTAATCTTCTTTCACACAACAAGGAATCATATATATTGCATTAGGAAAAATTAATGTTGATTTTTTTTTTTTTTATAAAACATCCTTTTTATCAACAACCTAAATGCCAAAACTGTTCTAATTAAACCCAGCCAAATCACATGTTCTATTTGGGGAGAAATATCAGAGGGGGCATCCTCATAAGGGGAAAATATAAGAGTGCCATTATTGCCTGCTCTTGACTAATAATAGCAATACTCATCAGCAAGATGTGTTGATTTATACAGTTTTGATGAAACAACCTTCCTTCAACAATTCTATGACATAGGTACTCTCAAGAGGGGAGTATCAAGACACATCTTGCCGTAAATTTGATATTAAGTATGGGGTTGAAAAGAAATTTTGTTTTTAACTCTCTCTCTCTCCAAAATATGCATGCAGTTGATATTTTTTTTAGCTCCTGGTCTGGTTTGCCTCCTCTTACCTAAAAATATAATTTACTGCAGTTACCCTACAAAACAAAAGAAAAAATCCCATTGTTTAGGGTATACACAGGCCACTTTAAATTACATGGGTCCAGCAGTCACAGTACACACTGATTCTTGTACATCATCATCATATCATCCTGTTTATCAAAAAAAAAAAATAATAATAATAATAATAATATAAAATAAGTTCTCCATAATACATGATTGTTTTATTACAGCATTCTTCAGTATAACAAAAAGTAGCATTGACTCAGTGAGTGGTATATAATAATATTAGTAATGATAATAATAAGAAAATAAAATTAATAATAATGATCATAATAATAATAATAACAAAAATAATAAAACCTAAAAAAACATATGATTATGTTCATGAATTAAAAAAAGACCGGATAGCATAAAGTGTAAAAATATAATGTGCCTAATAATTACTACAGTATACTTTATTTTTTTTATTTTTCATGGTAAACTTCAGCATTGAGTTGTCATGATACTGGCCGCAAACAAACCAAATCCAACTAAAATGACGTCACCGAATCTGAATAATATCCTTCCCCTGCTTAACTCATACCCTACTCCCCTTTAAATATTATCCTAGCCTAATAAAGCCCAGTAAATATCATGTGGTACAGATATATATGCCTATGTAATAAAATCAGCGCACCAAATTTTTATACATTTAAATAATTCCAGTTTGGGTAAATCTATATCGTAATAACCAAAGGGTCTTATCACGACCTCTAGTTACTATTAAACCCAACAATCATAATAAACATGACAAAAATGGTGCAGATATGCATTTATTTGAAAAATAACTTGCAAGCTATATTACTGTCATGGAATTGCATACTGACCCTACAACTCTATAGCCTAATGTTAGAAGAGCCTCATCACAACCTCTAGCTACTCGTGGACCATAAATCCACAAAAAACATGGACAAAACACTTGACAGGCCACCTTCCCGCTACACTCCCCAAGCAGGTGTGGGAACAAAGCTCCCGGCAGGTGGGCGGGTCTTCCTCACACCCCAGCCCGATCTACCCATGCTGCTAGTGACCCACAGTTGCAGAAGAGACCCTCGGATACACATGCAAATAGCATAGCATGAAAAGTGACGTGACAGCAGGGCAAAGTAAGAGAGTGGTCTTTTGTCGCCTGTTAATCTCGCACATAACCACTGCAAAGCCTATCTTAGCCTATCCGTGGGTGTGTTTTGTCTTTCGCGTTCCGTAGAGCGCTAGTGCACGTAATGCCATCGCCAGACTCCACCAGAACGAGGAAAGAGAGTGTCATGAGGCCTGTGCTGGGGGTGTGAAGTTAAGGCGCACAGAGGTAGGAAGGGAAGCTTGAACCCATTATACGGCGCGTCGGCTTACCGTTATCCGTGTCTTCTAGTGAACTTTGGAGCTCGCCTATGTTGGGAAGAGTTAACCCTAGCTTCTCTCCGAATTTCTCGATAAAGGAACATATTACGGCGAAATCTGCGTGGCTGGTACACAAGTCCTCATCATTGGACGCCATTTTCCCATTGACGTCAATAAACGCCACAAAAACAAACCCCTGATGGTGGCGTCTCCGGGCAGACAAGGGAGCAGCGCACCGGGCAGGCCTTGCGATGCCACCCCGCGGCCTACCCGATCCTGCTGGCGCGGGGTCGAGTACTCCTGTCCCCCGCCGAGCCTGTTACTTATAAGGCTTCATCGGCGTCTATTTGTTTTCCACCACAAGTCTTTGAGAAGCCAAAACGGCACATCAATACTCGCCTCCTGGCCATGAATAAACTGTCTCTCCTCCCATGTCTGTTTGCATGAGGCCAGGTGCTCGTGTCCCCTACTGAGCCTATTGCTTGTAAGGTTCCATCGGCGTCTATTTGTCCGCCACCACAGGTCTTTGAGAAGCCAAAACGGCACATCAATACTTCCCCCCTGACCATGAATAAACTGTCCCCCTCATGACTACGTAGTGTCGCCTTGCACCTGATAGGTAAGATGGCTTTGATTGTGCACCAAGGAATTGTTAAAAGGCAAATATTGGAACATCAATACTCATATCTACGCATATTTGCCAATTTGAATTTATGGTACCATGACAGGCAGCTGGGTCAAACTGGATCAAAAGTAGCATTCTAAATTTTCTTCGCGATCATTTGCCATACATTCCTGTCTCAACTAATTATTTTACTGGAAAACTGATCTGCTGGCGGCTGCTATATAGCAGCTATCTAGCTAGCTAACCTGTGATGGTTTTATCACATAATCACAACAAACTATAATAGCTTAGGAAAATTTTACTTGTTATTTTACTAACGCAGTAAAATAATAAGTCGTATATATATATATATATATATATATATATATATATATATATATATATATATATATATATATATATATATATATATATATATATAATATAATGTTCAGCTCAATTTGCATTGCAGTTAATATTTCCCACCCGCCCAATAAATTTATCAAAATTACATGCATTTTTTGTATTTGATAAGTACAATATATATGGACGGAAGCGTACGTAATGATTAAATTGATATTAAATTTAGAAAGTATTCACAGTTTGGCAGTGAAGAACTATGAGAGCACTTAATTGTTAACTCGAACATTATTAGTAGGCAGGCCCTTAATTTTGCTCCCATACTCTAGCCTACATATAATGCTAGGACATGGCAGTCCTGTGTGTGGCACCTCATCCGTTTATTGCGTGCACATTAATTGGAGGTGGCGACTCAGCAGAACGCGACTCTACTCTGCAGCTAGGCTGTCCTTGATTATATTAGCCGAGAAATCGATCCACCGCTTCGTTCAGTAGTTTAGTTAATCCTTACAGGGTTACCGTATTTTATTTTCCAGAGTATTGGGTTTACTTAATGAACAGAATGAACTGTCGTTTCATATACCTCTTGAGGGCTTCATTCTTAAACGAAATATATAAAAAAAAAATTGAGTAGAAATATCAGAAACTCCAACGCGAATGTATAGTCTACCACTATACTCGCTGAGGAGATTCTTATAGCTATTATAGTTTGTCCGTGTATATATATATATACCCAAACAGAGTCCCCTCAATGAGCAGACTTTGAAATGAAAAATAAGACAGTGACAGTAAAGAGAAAGATGAAAAAAAGGAGACAAAACAATATCAAATGAGTTAACAGGTGGGTGTTGACCATTGCTTTAAACAGTTAAACTTAACAAGGTCAACAAGAGGAACAATTTCATCTCGAAGTAGGTATATTCCACATTTTAATCATATTTGGGATACGTGAACGGGAAAGTTGGTTAACTGCGCATAAAATAAAAATGGTTGAAGTGCACGCTTATTTATGTGTAAACTAAAGGGATGTTCAATAAGGAATGAAGCTATGCTACGTACGTACGTTATGCCGGCACGTGACGTTCAGTCGCTTACATTGTTTTCAATGGGACTATTCACACCAAATGGAAAGAATCGCTCGCTCGCAGAGTTTTGCATCCGATGTGAACAGTCTCATTGAAAACAAAAAAAGTGATTGAAACTTAGCCATGTGGTAGCATAGTGCGAGTAGCGTAGCTTCGCTCCCCATGTGAATAAGACTTATGGCGTGTATGGTGAATAGGCTGAAATAGAGCCCGTAACTGGTTGTGAGGAGGGTGTTCATTATTATGAAGTCTTCTGAAAAAACAAGAATGAAAAAACAAGGTCATTGTACGTAGATATGTTGAGGCGGGGTAATTTTTTATTTATTTAGTATGAAGAACGAATAAAGAAGTTTGAGATTATAAGGAGCTGCCGACATCCAAATTGTACCTACTCTAAAAAGGGCACAATTAAGGAAAAAATCCGTTTAAAACAATATTATCGTCTTAAAAAGTAGTCAGTGTTTCTTGCATCATACGATTCAGAAGCTTAGAGCCACACAAAATATCTTGATGAAAGGCGAAAAAGCGCGTACAGAAAAGGAGATAAAAATGTTTGTTATAGAGGAGACAGAAGCGAATATCATGGGTTGAGGAAGAGGCAAAAGTTGAAGATATATTCTGATAACAATTCGGAATAACTTTCGGAGGTCATGCGTTACCATGCGTAGAACTGATAGCAGATCATATCAGCTGCGCATGGTCTTGGTGCTCATCTCCGTCACACTGGTCCTTGAGACTTTGACGGGTAATTACCCACTACAGGCTACGTGTCAATGTGAGATCCGGGTTATCACAGTAATTCACCTTCCCCATAGGTAGGCCTATACCTACGTTTTTATCGACTAGTCCGATAGGGAAGATCGAGGAGCAGCTTGGTGGGCTGCGCGCCTATGTTGCCAAGGCCGGGATTCTAACAGTCCCCCTGATTCGTAGCTATACATGCCGATCAATTAATTGCACCAAGGAGGCTCAATTAACCTAGAAACACCAGACGAGCAGGTTGGAGTACAATAACGTTAGATAAAGATGGAGAACGTTGGGAAAGGGTTTTGAGTTGCAGTGGAATAGTAATTAATATAGGTTGCTTGTGTGTGTATATATATATATATATATATATATATATATATATATATATATATGTATATATATATCTATATATCTATATATCACACTATATCTATATCTTGTTTACCTGCAACAATAAACTATCAATCAATATATATATATATATATATATATATATATATATATATATATATATATATATATATATATATATATATATATATCTAGATATCTATATATCTATATATATATATATATATATATACAGACTACCAGCTACTTCCAACCCTGATAGTAACCCCGTTGCGATGGTGAACAGTTATATATTCTCGCGCACGCCACCAAAGGTTTAAAAATAAAATACAAATGCTGATGATGATGATTGTTCCTTCATTACATGACTGATGATTAAATAATCGATCATAATTTTATTTACTATTCTTTTCATATTGTCTGGGAGGTGTCCGCCAGACATATATTGCACCTCCTCCCTCATTGTATTATTATCTTTTACAGCAATAGCTAAATACAATGCAATACATTATTTTGGCAATGTAAACGAGGAATTTAGCTATTAGTCTTTGTTCAGATCTGGTAACATTGGAATGACCTGCTGGCAACTCTCGGCCTCTTGCATGACTACAGTAGCGGACAGGGATGCCAATTCAGCGACTTTGCAATAGACCGTATTGACTACAGTTCGCCTCTTCAAGGCTTTTGGGGTGCTGCTATGAATAGGAGAAACAATCAGTTAATTAATTTGTAAAAAGAGGCAGTGTACGTATTGAGTTGTGCGTGTATGTGCGGTCATTGAATAATGCATTTCGGTTGCCTACTTTTTGGGGTTCACTTTACTAGCTGTGCAAATATATACCAGCAATTAAGTAGATCAACTTGCATGCGCATGGCAGGTTATTGCATTCATGGAAGCCGTTCAATAAACTTCTCGTGAGGGGAGCACTTTGTCTGCAAGACCAGCCATTCCCCTTTGTTGTATTTTACAACAATAAATATTTCAATTCAATTCACTTTATGATTACTGTCAAGCTTTTAATGTACGCTACCTTGATATTTACATTAAAATGAGGGGCTGTCACTTCGCTGTCTTTCATATCAGCGAAAGGTAATCGCCGGGCCGGAGGGATCCCGTCCCCCGACCTGCACAATGGTCTACACCTTGGAGGAAGGTCTACACAATTAAGTGATCCTCAAGTACCGCCCAGCCCTCGGTGACTAGGTACTGGATGCCACCAATTTAGCGAGTTATGCTTATGATATGTTACTACTAGCATCTACATCACGAATCTAAAAAAAAAAAAAAAAAAAAAAAAAAAAGTGGGTAACCTATATATATCATTCCATTTCCAGGACTAGCACGAGAGCTAATTAAGTCTAATGAAGTACGTGATGGCTTACGACACACAATGAAAATATTACAAAGGAGGTGACCTACACTGAAAGGCTCAACTCTGGGGGCGTGGTTGTCGCGTGTGGTCCCCAGGCAACAAATTAAAATTTCGCAAATTCACACAAGATTTCGCGGCCCCGTGTGTTTTCCAGTATGCTGTCCGAGAACCATATCCCACAAGACAGTACTGTCCGAATTATCACCGTTCTCACTATTAATTAACTGATATTGTGCAGCATATTTTTTACTTTTTTTCTGTTTTCCTGTTTTTCACATCCCTTAGAGCAAAATAAAAATCTTATTATTATTATTATTATTATTATTATTATTATTATTATTATTATTATTATTATTATTATTATTATTATTATTATTATTGTTATTATTATTATTATTATTATTATTATTATTATTATTATTATTATTATTATTATTATTATTATTATTATTATTGTTGTTGTTATTATTATTATCATCATTATCATCAAGGATGGTCTAATATAGAGTTTGAGTCTGAAAAAAAAATTACATGAATCGAATATATAATTATATGGGCCTTTGAGCATGTGGTGGGTACAGAAGAGGCCATATTACCCCGGAACACGGCAAGTTTTGCATTGAGATTAGTGTAGATTACCTTCTCCAGGTTTCCGTCGGAACTCCTTAAAGCCGCCCTAATTTTATCGACCAGCCAGAATGTAGGGTATATCTATGGCGCCATATGAGCGCACGCTAACCATGCTACGTACGAAGGCACTATTCTATGTAGTCCCCCCCCATGTGTATGAATTATAATCGTTTACTCTTATATGTAAAGTGAACGTACCCGGCAATTAGTTATTTTTTGCATTGAAGGACAATTCAGCAGAGATTTTTAGCAGCTTTCAAGGGTGGTGGTGAGCGTGCAATAAATAATCTAGTGAGAATAGAAATATACGCAATCAAAAGTGTCTGAATAAAACAACAATTAAAATAAAGGATCTAGAGAAGGTTGGCGTATATAAAGCTGTTCAAATTAAGCGATCGATAGCGATCACGAGGAGGATTGATTGATTGATAGTTTATTGTTGCAAGTAAACAACAAAGGAGAAGGGAGGAACGAACATGCCATCCCAACCCCCAGGCAGTACAGAGTGTGATTATACAATTAAGGATACATGTGGAAGGGGAGGATGAGGAGGAGTAGAATGCGCGACAGTTGGCACCACTGCAGCAGCGGCACAGCTGTAAACAGGGACAAGACAAGGAGCCTCCACAATCACCCTCTTGCACAGCGCCGGAGATAAGGGAAATATTACCTCCAGACATGAAGACCTTCCTACTCTTTCTCCTGCTTGTCCTTATAGGAGTGTCGTCTTCAAATGCCGAGGGTAAGCTATCTCAAGTAGAGTAACATGACAATAAAATATATATTGCGTAATTCGTAGTGTTATCTCGGTAATGAAACGTCATAAAGAGATTAAAAGGAAGACTTTACACCCGGAAGTCACATGATGCACCGGTAAAGGGTAATCCACTGGTTCCAAGGTTGGCTAAGTGCTCAGGCATTTTACGGTGAAATTATTAGATATGGCGTATGCATGTATTCCGTGAAGTAGGAAAATAAAATCTGTGGTGATCATAATGCAACTCTGCTCCTGAAATTTACGTGTTTAACACCAGAAAGCCACATGGAGTAGGCAGGAGTGTACGTACCTACCTCCAAGTTGACTGAAGGATAATGCATTTGGGGTGAAATTACTACCTGTTATTTGTGGATTTGGTAAAAGAGATTCAGCTCTCCTCTTGATATTTGAATATCTTAGTATTTTCAACCTGTGATTGTTTCTGTGGCCTAGCTGAGATTTCACAATGCCACTGTATTTGCTCAGGATAATAATCACCATGAAAGCAACCAGAAATGCTTGGTGGGTAAACACAGTGGAGGTGAACATCTGCAATTACTCACTGTTCAGGGCAGATAGAAAGACCCGAAGCCATGGCAGTGTTGCACTTTATGTGAGGAACGATAAAGCCACCAGAGCAAGGGTAATTATGAGTGAGTCAAACAGTGAAGTGGAAATTCAAGCCACTTACCTCATTGACCAGAACATAATCTGGTCATAATATATCGTCCCTCAAAAGCTAACACTGCAGGATTCACAACCCTGCTAAGGAACCTCAGTGAGAAAATACAAGAAGCTACTGAGGGGTCTTGTGAAATTATTATAATGGGAGACTTCAACTTTCCAAAACTGCGGTGGCCTTCAAAAATATGCACAGGTGGGGCGACAGAGGATCAACACTAGGCCAGATCTCTGTTAGACCTCATGGATGATCTGTTCCTGGAGCAAATGATTTTCCAGCCAACAAGAGGAAACAATACTCTTGAACTGGTCATGGTTAATAACCCAAACAGGATCCATAATTACACTGGCACAAAGACAATCTTCTCTGACCATAACCTACTTGAGGTCACAACTATAAATGGCCGAAACAGCACACAAACCAGCGCAGAGAACAGAGACCAGCGCAGCCTTAGGAGCCTCAACTTCTTCAGTGACCACACCATGGCTGGTGCCTGGGCCCAAATCACGGGTGTTGACAATAATTGACAAGCCATTTTTTCACCTACCGCGCTCTCAAATTTAATTTGTTTGTGGTGAAGTTAAGTAAGGATGTGGTTTTCTTTCAAACATTACCCAACCATGCTCTCTGGACTAATTTTTGGTCAGCGTATACCAGTTTTAGCTGTGAGAAGATGTCCGCTAGACATCTCACCTCCTCTCACCTTCCAGTGAATTTCATCCATGAGATGGGGGCCATATGACCTCAGTACCAATCAAGGACATCAGGAAGGCCCGTCAGTTAAGTTTTTTTGGGCGTTTTTCACATAAACTGTATAATGTTTATGCCTTTTATTACTAAATCAATGAAGGGAAGTCCTCTAAGGGTGGAAAACTGTCAATAATAATGCGTTTTCAGTGATCTTATTCAATATTCTCTACTCGCTCTACCAACGGACATATAGATCTATAATTTGAAATCTATTTCAGATTAATGTCAAAGGACAGGTAAGGGTATGTACATTACAATGATACTTCATTGAGTCACGTGTGTTAAGTAGCAGTAAAGTTATGCAAGGTTGAAGTGAGGTATGTTTTAGCCTGAATATGCCCACATGGGAGGACAGGCACGGCAAAACATCCCCGCGCTTTAAGGGTTAAAGAAGGAATAATCACTCCCATCTTTAAAGGGGGCTCCAGAGGCCAGGCCAAGAACTGCAGGCCAGTAGTCTTAACTTCCCACATAACAAAGACACTGGAAAGAATTGTGAGGAAGAGACTAGTGAACTACCTGGACTCCTGGAGGATGGAGATAAACTAAACCCAGGTCAGCATGGGTTTTGCAAAGGGAGGTCATGCCTATCACAACTACTAAAACATCATGAATACCTCATTAGGAAAGTGAAAGATGGGCAGAATGTGGACGTGATCTATCTGGACTTTGCCAAAGGATTTGACAAGGTAGATCATGGATTACTCCTCCACAAACACAAGGAACTGGGAATCTGAGGAAAAGTAGGAGTCTGGCTACACAGCTTCCTTAGTGGCAGAACCCAGTCAGTGAGTGTCAGTGGTGCAGTATCAAGTACTGCAGGAGTGAGGAGCAGAGTCCCCCAGGGCTTGGTACTAGGACCTCTACTTTTCCTAATCATGATGGGGGATATCAACAAAAAAGTTCCCCAATCAAAAGTATCATCATTTGCAGATGACATCAGAATAAACAGAGCTATAACAACCCTAGATGATGCCAAAACCCTACAAGCAGACCTAAACAAACTAACCAACTGGGCTGTGGACAACAACATGTCTTTCAACAAAGATAAATTTGAATTAATAAGATATGGGGAAAGTGCCCACCTCAAGACCTCACCGTACCAGGTAGAAGGTCATGAAATTGCAGAGAAGAGCTCCCTACGAGACCTGGGGGTACTAGTCAGTAATGACTTTTCACCTACTGAGCACATTGACAACATCACAAGGATGGCTGGCAGGACGACCTGATGGATACTCCGCACCTTCCAGACGAGGAACCCGAACATCTCCTCCCGCTCTGGAAGTCCCTGGTGTTGTCGAAAATGGAATACCTGTTCCAGCTGTGGTCTCTACACAGAATTTATGATATCAAGCGGCTGGAACAGGCACAAAGGGTCTTCACAAGGAAGCTGAACTCAATGAAAAATCTGAGTTACTGGGACAGGCTCAGGACCCTGCAACTCTACTCTCTCCAAAGATGAAGAGAGAGATACTACATAATTTACACTTGGAAAATCCTGGAGAAGCAAGTGCCAAACCCATCACTGCAAACTGAAGGAGGGATTACAGGCCAGACCCCCCCTGCTTTGGCTGCACCTGCTACAGAACATCCATTGAAGCAGTCAGTCAACATCTTAGGTCCATACATGCTGCCAGCTTTACTAACGAGGGACCAAGACTATTCAACTGCCTGCCGAGGGACATCAGGGACACTACTAACTGCAGCACGGAGACCTTCAAGAGAAAATTGGACCTGTTTCTGCAGGGGATCCCTGATGAGCCCCCTGTCCTACACACGACTCCTCCATGGGGGGCAGAGAGTAACTCCCTCCCTGACCAGCTGAGCCACATTAGGAGTGGAGCACAGTGTAGGGGCGGTGGACTCCCAAGTCGACTGTGGTGAACATCACCTAAACTACAACAAGACAAGACAAGAAAGCAACCCAGCTCACTCCAGGGGTTGACACTATTTTCTGTTTTGATGGATATTTTTGTACAATGCATCTTTCTTTTTAACCATTTCTGTTGGAAATTTCTTAATTCTGCAATAAGATATTTATTTTCCTTCACTGAAATTCATCATAACTGGTTGCTGTGAGTCATTTTTTCTTTGAACCATTTGTTTTGCTAACAGGGGGGGTGGTTAGGAAAGGGGGCAAAACCCCATCCCCCACAAGTTAGGTTAGATTATAGTTGTTGTGTTTGATTGATAAACAACCTAGTTTTACCATTTGTTCTTCTCATTTACCAGGGATGGAGTGAATGCAAGAGTTGTGTACTCGAATACGAATACGAATTCTCAAAATTCTAATGAATACGAATTTAAATACACTGAAATGTTTTTTAATTTAAATACAAAAACATCTTGAAAGTATTCATGAATACTTTTCATTGAAAAATACCTTCTTGACCTAACTGGGTATAGCACTGTTCTAAAGTTATGTAACAGTAAAATGAGCTCCTGAACATAAGTCACCATCCTCACTGGAAAGTGGCAACTTAGTCAGACTCCAGACGCCACGCTGCCACAGTCTGCGAACTTGTACTATACACGAAGATTACACATGTGACCAGTAGGCTAGAGTTGTAAGGAACAATGGCTGTTATTTCTGATAATAGATTTTGAAGTATTTGTCACATTTGCAGAATATGAATACTTTTCCCTTGTATTTGAATATGAGTGAAAATAATTTGATTTCTATCAATAATTATTCAAATACAAATACACCTGAATATGGTATTCGAATGTATCCAAATATCGAATATTAATACTCCATCCCTGTCATTTACTTCCCTTGGGAAGATGTATTTTATCCTAATATTATTTTTACTTTCCGTACAGACAATTGCACAGCAATAGATATCTGCCAGGATTGTTTGGATGCAAGTTGTCACTGGATTAAGTGTAATAATATGGAGGAAAGCTGTCAGCAGAATGAGGCTGCAGAGATGTGTGAAGAAGCTCCTTGTATGTAGTGATTCAAACAGTTGGGGAACTATGGTTGCTGATGTTACTTTGCATGAGAGCAATTAACCTTAAGCTTTGATACCTAAGAAGAATCTTGTCTGTCAGTGGCAGAGCTGAGTCTAGCCTCCATTCTTTTCAGTTTCAGACAATCCTCCTCCTCTTTGACTGCATGGGCAACTGGAGGTTGTGTTCATGGAACCTTTTTCCTTACCTTGCCTAGGACAGAGCACTATGAGTCAGTTGCATGTCCAGGGGGGGGGTTTAAGCAGCTCCCCCCCCCCCCCCCTAGGGCCTAAATTGCACCCTTTCAAAGATTCACTGAGATCTGTGGGGGTATCATTCCTGTGAACACTACTACTAACCTACTAATTATAATGATAATAATAATAACAATACTACTACTACTACTACTACTACTACTACTACTACTACTACTACTACTACTACTACTAATAATAATAATAATAATAATAATAATAAAAGAAATAATAAACATGTACAAAATAAAACAAAAAAATTGTGAACATTATCGTATTTGTAATTGTAAAAAAAAGAGAAAAAAAGG
>NC_066516.1:23377217-23389717 GCF_024679095.1 Eriocheir sinensis
CTATCTATTATCAGTTCTACACATAATATGACCTCCCAAGTCAGTATCTTATTATTAATAGTTAAAATACCATCAACTTTTGTCTGTTCTCTTATCCATGATGATTGCTTCTTGTCTCTCCTTGTTATATTACCCAGCTATTTTTCTTACTATTCTTCTATGTGCATTTCTTAGCTTTCTTTTTAGCTCTCTTGTGCCAAGTTTTTAAACAGTATATATGTCGGGATTAGTAGGGCACACAGATTGTACATCTTTCTTTTTTTTTAGGCAGAGTGGCAGGTTGCTAGTCATGATGTGTTTACCAAAAGCATTCCATCCCATCTATATTTATTCCTAGGTAATTAGTATAAAATCAGATGTTACATAGTAGGAACAAAAATACATACTGTAATATTTTTACCACGACCATGAATACTGCTATCATGACCATCCCTTCAGAAGTTCAGAGGAAGTACCTAGAGGGAAATGGTCATCATGGCCATAGATAAATGGGCAGAGTGGTTTCTCAAGGTTCCTCTTTCTCCACAATGTCTTAGTATAAAGTTTTGCATGGACATGGGTAGGAATGTGTTTCTATTTTTTGCAGGTGATGGCAGCTCAACAACAGTTGCACCTCCTACCACTACAACAGAAGCCTCGACCACTTTGACACCTGAGTCCACCACGGAAGCCTCCACCACTGATGGTCCCACTGACCCCACCACCACTCAGTCCACCACTACCACCACTACCAAGACCACCACTACCACCACTACCACCACTCCTAAGACCACCACTTCCACCACTCCTAAGACCACCACTACCACCACTGAGACTCCCTCCACAACCTCAGAGACCCCAACAACTGAAATCCCAACAACTGAAATCCCAACAACTGAAATCCCAACAACTGAAATCCCAACAACTGAAATCCCTACTTCAACAACCGCTGAGCCTTCAACAACAGGTGGGATCAAGTTATGTGGTCAGAGAGAATACTAAATTATTTGTAAGGTTCACAGGGTATGTCCAGACAACAGGGCAACATCATTATGAGACAAAGTCCTGATTCTTGACTTCTCCCATCCATCCATCAACGATAACTTAGGAATATTCCTACTGTTTTGATGGGGGCTAGATTACTGTTATAGTGGGGTTAGGTTACTGTTTTGGTGGGGATGGCCAGCTATCCCTCGGGTTGCATTTAGCAATGAAGGTTGTCATTTTCTTGATGCAGCCCTATTATCTAGAATTACCAGTCCACATTTAGACATAGTGTGTGCTCCAGAGATGGGGCCCATTAATTGATTTATATTACTAGTGTTACTATTACTCCCAATTTGTAACCTATTACTATTACTAACCTATTATTATTACCATTACAATTACCTAATCATCCAACACCTTCTCTGAGGCAAAGCCATTCCTTGACCTTGGGGACTCTATAATGCACTCCTTCACAGCTTGGAGAGTTTCACATTTGAAGGTATCCTACAGTTCTATAGGTAACATCTACAATAAATGACTGGAGTTGGCTGAATATGCCTGTAGCTACCCCTCTAAAATGGGCAACTGCTCATGCTGGACCAGCAGTGTATCATATCCCTCTCTGCTGATCTTACCTCTGCCAGGCCTTCTTATCTTAAAAAGCCCCACTATATCCACCCTTACCCTTCTTTGCTCATTCAATGGATAAGGTATTCATTGATTCTCAGACAGGCTGGGGATGTCCTACAAGCCCACAAACAGAGCCCACCAAAAGCTTACTGTGAGCCTGGTTCCATGTACAGATGCCATTTCTGCATCATCCTGGTGGCCCTAAACAAGAAGAGGGAGTAGGGAACCTACCCCCCATATAGGATGCTGAGGTCCTGCAGGCCTACACACGTCATAGGCTGTAGGCTCTCCCAGTGCAGATGCATCGAGGGGCTTGCCATGTGGTTAAGCCCCCCAGAAAACTAGGTCAGAGTCACATCTGGAGTCTTGACCACAGTCTATTTTTTGCTTAGTATCTGGTGAAGTAAGGTCTTATGGAGAGGAGTTGCAGACCCCACCTCAACTAATCCAGATCCGTGATTGGACACAGAACTCATAATAGGACATTGGATATTGCTTTAGTGCTACGGCTGACTGCTAATTTTTATTTTTTTGCCGTAGAGGAAGCAGGCCAAGGGCACCAAAAGAAAAAGCCTGCTGATCACTACTTCTGCTGAAAATGATAATGATGTCATACCACCCATGCTCCAACTTTACATGTCTTTTGGTTGCATTACATTGCACTTATCTATCTATCTGTATAAGCAGCAGACTTGATTTTGCTTATCTAGACAGAGTTTGATAATATTTTAAAGAGTTGGGTGAAAGACTTGGGCAGCTAGATTATGAAAGTAGAGAGTGTATTGACAAGTGGAGTCTTCTGCTCTGCTCACTACACCATGGTGGAGTGTGGAGGATTAAGCACTTGAATTAAAAGATAAATGGATAGATTGATAGATAGGAAATAAGCATGAGTCTAAAGAAATTCCTTTCTTTCCAGTTCCAAGTACTACTCCGTCCCCATGTCCAGGTCACCACTTTGATGCAGGCAGTTTCTTTGGTAAGTGTAGAAGTATTATCATGGATCTTTCTTGATATAAGGATAAGTATGAGATGTGGACCAGTTTTTTTAGCTAAGTATGTAAAATGTTTTGTATCTGTCATTTTAAGTTTATTACATTATGAACATCCTGTTTCATAAAATTTGGAATTGACAAGATTTGAGGTTAAAACTTATTTTTGAATGCTAGTGTGATATTATGGATGGAAATTCAATTACTTGTATTTGTATAGTCAACCATGAGCCATGTGAGGCTCTGAGACTCTTTTGCCACCAGTTTACCACCAATTATCATCACTCATAGATCTACATGCATGATTTGCTTGTGCTCTGCACAAGTGACTCATACATAAATATTTGTCAAACCAAGTGCATCAACTTGCCTAATTTGGGACCTGTGAATGTCACTGTGGAATTCATGTAAATATTCTCATCGGTCTAGAAATCAATGCTATATGTTAACCTCATGCAACACCATTGTCTTTCTACTAGTACAGAAAGTGCATCCAAGTCTAACAGATATCACTGCTTTCGTATGGTGGCTTGATGGAGAGCATGGCTGAGATGTGCAAACATGTATGAAGAATTACAAAACTAGAGAGCAGAGTAGGTGGTGAAGGTGCATGACTCCTCACTTATAGCTAAACTTAGTCTGTTGTTGTTGACAGGAGTGATAGTCTAGTTGAATAGTTAGCCTTACAGAAGCCATAGGGACACCGAAACAGTTCTTGGCTGGAAGATGTTGACTGATCTTGGTTACAGTTGTCCTGAATGGTAAGGCACTTTTGGTGGAGGCTTACTAAATGAACCCCCCAGGAATGGAATTAATAAGTGGTTGAGGGATTTTAACCCTTGGTATGTACTTCCAATAGATGACCTGTTAATGGGTACCATGTACAGATCCTGGTATCTGGTGAATGTAAGAAAGTGTATGGAAGGGTTTTAAATGAGAGGATGAAAAAAATAGGTGATGAACAAGATTTTTTTTAGAAAAGGGAGGGGTTGTGTAGACCAAATATTTGCATTGAAAATGTTAGTTGAAAAATACCCAGAGAAAGATAGGAAGCTGTTTGCTGCTTTCATGGACCTGGAGAAGGCATATGACAGGGTTGACAGGAAGGGTTTATGGGATGTTCTAAGGATATGTGGTGTGGGAGGGCGTTTATTGGAGGGAATCCGATCCTTCTATAAGGATGCGAGTGCCTCATTACGCGTGAATGGTTAGTTGAGTGAGAGTTTTGGTGTTGGTGTGGGTGTGAGACAGGGGTGTGTGATGTCACTATGGCTTTTTAATGTGTGCATGGATGGTTGTATGAGAGAAATGAAAGCCAGAGTGGGGAAGCTAGGTCCAAGGCTGAAAGTGAGAGGTACAGAGTCATTGGTGGCAGCTCTGTTTGCAGATGATACAGTATTGTTAGCAGAGAATGAGAAGATACTGCAGAGGATAGTGGATGAGTTTGACAGGGTGTGTAAGAGGAGAAAACTGAGAGTGAATGCTGGAAAGAGTAAGGTTATTTGAGAGAGTGGGAGAGCAGGTCATTGATTTTGCAAAGCCATACAGAGTTAGAGCAGAGTGAGAACAGAGATTGGAGATAGAGATGAATAGATTGTCATAACTCATAATGGTGTGTTTAACCCTTTCATTGCTAAACGCTTGCAGCAGGCGTTAGGCGTATTTGCTGGTGCCGCTAAACGCTTGCTGTGACCTCCACCCGCACTCAAATCTCCCGCGTATGAGAGTGTTCCAACACTAATTTTCACAACACAGGATTGCCAATTGAGTGGATTCTTCACTAAATTTGGTGGAAAATCATATCAGCCCAGCGCGGCAAATGTACGGACGAGTAACTGGTGGATGTTCTTGCCCAATATAGCGGCATTTTTGCATAGTTTCACCTATCACCTGACTGATTCTTTGACCAAATAGTTGTAAATATTGCAGTTGGCAATACTCCCTTGCCAGAATCTGAAGAAAAGATGTCCACAGTTCCCTCAATATGGCTGATCATCCCGCACGCACTGACGTAAGTGTTAACATTCAACACTCCCTGAACGTGCATGTACGTTTGCAAGAGAGGCATACATAACCGACTCCTATAGATCTGGACCTCCTCTTTCCAATGGTGTTTTTGGTTTTTAGCTGTGATGAATAGTTTTTGAGATACAGAGGTTAAAAGAGACCCCCAATTGGGCTCCCCAACTGCGCCTGAGAGGGTAGTCGCGTCCGCACCGCGCGCAAGGAAAGGGTTAACATACTGGTTTAACTAGCATATAGTTGTATTACATATGATCTTCTGCATAATTCTGTTCAGTATACTTGTTTAACAAGCTGCTGTTTGTTTCAGGTGGTATATTCCTTGCTATTGGTGTCTTGGTTATGTCCTATGCTGGATACCGGTTCTACAGGGCTCGTAATGGCGGCAATTACAATCAGCTGTAAGTAGTAGCTTATTGATAACTTTTTGGTGCTTTGGCTTCATCTTCACATTTTTATGCTCTCACTTGCCTAGTTGACACCATCTGTTGAAAAATGTATATACCATGAAGTCATAAAAATACCATGTGGTGGCTGATTGTTATATACCTACAGTTTTGTTACTAAAATTGAGAGAATTTTCCTTTAGTCAGAGTCACATCAGAAATTTTATATTAAGCTCTGAATACATTTTTGCTTCAGGTTTGAATTTCACTAGCTATTTAGCTATAAATCTGTCACTAATTATATGCATGCATGAGTGTGTGTGTGTGTGTGTGTGTGTGTGTGTAGTTGTGATATATGGGAAGTGAGATACACTTCTTGGGATTCGTCTCCAAATTTCAGTACATCAAGCTTTGATTTAAATTCTTTAATAGTTTTGGCTTGTACCATTCCCTTTTTTAGGTCATTCCACATGTCAGTGCATCTAGTATAAGGAATGTGTGTGTGTGCTTGTGTGTGTGTGTGTGTGTGTGTATGCATGCAACTGTGCATTGGGTGTGAGTGTAAGTAAACTTATTTGAAAGAACTTGATGCATATACTAATATTTCTAGAAAATTACACATGAAAATAAAATACACTATTAAATTAACTGTGGAACAGAGATGTATCCGATGGGAGATGAGGAAACTTAATTAAACATCATGTGGTCTGCATTGACTGACTTTCTGATGTCATTCTTTTTATAGTTTCTCTATAATTTTTGCATATTGCACTCAATTATGCAACTCATTTTGTTCCACAATGTTAAGAGATATCTGCTATCAATTAAGAAAATGTAATTGTAAAGTAACAGCCATATAGTAAAAACAAAAAAAAAAACAAAAAAAACGTGGTACACAAATATGTGCAGGTAATGTGATAGAAACTACTTCTTCAAAGGTGTTTGTCTATGTTCTACATGACACATGGCTCTTTTGATGCCCCAGCAGTAATCTGCAAGCACATTCACATGCCTCACCGGATCACAACTTTTAGAAATTGAGGTTGAATTGACCTGCTTGAGAAGAAAGGGTTACATAGTCTTGACTGAATTAATTATGGATGAGTTTTAAAGGAATGCTTCGAAATAGTGTTTTAGAAATAATACAGACAAGTGAAATGAAATCACAAGTTAATGTTATTTGCTTGCCAAATTTATGCGATTAGATTACTAACTAGGGACACACAGGACATTAAGATATGATGCATGGATTATCCAGCATACTCACTGTGATTATTTTCATCATCACCACCAATTGTAATTGAGTGCAGAAACATAAGTGGATTTACTTATGAAATAAATTAATGCAGACCCAGTTTCTGTATTATATTTCAAAAGTTTGTGAAGGTTCATGTATGTATCTATCTGGTTTTTTTTTTTTTTTTTTTTTTTTTTTTTTTGCTAGACTACTGTACCAGGCTACCCTGTGTTTGCTCCTCTTCATCCTACTCCATATATACAGGAAATCCTGTGGAGTAATAAGTACTTTTTGTGAAATTTTCTTCAGTTACTTTTAATTAACCCATATATATATATATATATATATATATATATATACATATATATATATACATATATATATATATATATATATATATATATATATATATATATATATATATGTTTATTTTTTATTATTTTTTTAAACATTTATAAAAATAATAATAGACCTAAAACTAATGATAATAATGATAAATAATAAAACAGGCTGAATATCCCGTTGCAGAAATATTTGAAACTTTAAGCCATTTGAATTCAAGCTACCTTTGAATTCTGAATAATTTGATTATATAATTAGATTAGACCCAAGGTCTATTTGTTTCACAAACAGCTTATGACCTAGGGATTGGTTTATTCAAAATTTAAGTAGATATACAGATGATCATCAGAAATTGTTGTTATAATTATCCATAACAATGTACTCATTCTTCTCAGCTGCACAAAAAAGGAACATTTTAATTTATTTTGGGCATTCCAGTAATTGCATTGTTTTAATAATAATGCACTAATCAGAGCTGCGTTTAGGTTGATTTTTGTTTATATTATTAAACATGGCTTTGCAAATTATGAATTTTCTTTTTTTCAAGGCAAACTGTGTACTGAAGAAAATGTAAGTGGTTTGTGTTTCTCACTTTGTTTACTGTATAGCTCTTGGCTTCCTTAATCCTTGCTCTCTGTGTGTGTGTGTGTGTGTGTGTGTGTGTGTGTGTGTGAGTGTGTGTGTGTGTGTGTGTGTGTGTGTGTGTGTGTGTGTATGCCTGTGCAATGCAAGTTGATGTTAGCTCTTGCTTTAGAGATGTGAAAAGCTTGTTGTATCGAAGCTGATGTGTTTCCCTATTATTAAACAGTAGTGCACAAAAATTAACCCAGCAACTTGTGTCCCACAGATTTGCAGTAAAAAGACTTAAAAGTTTTTGCTTGCTTAAAATATTTGACATGCCCTCTTGCATAATATAATACTAGAATAAAGCTTTCCATCATTTGATGGATTGTCCAAACCAGGAATCTTGTCATTTTGTATTTAGGTTTAGAAGAATGCCATCAGTGAGTTTGACAATGATCCTGATAGTGAAAAGACAATGTTTCATCTCTTACATAGTGATATATGTTAGCAACCAAGAAGACAAAACTGTAGGTGCTTGATACTCACATCCGTCCACACTTTCCACACTAGAAAAAGTATTATGTGGCCAGTCTTGCACTATGGTACTCACACCCACACCTTACTTAAAATATCAAGAAGTTGCAGACAATATACATAAGTTATGATTAGATTGTTACCGATCTTGATATTTTATTAGTTTCTAAAATGTTTTTTTTTATGCATGGCTTGGATGTATCAAGTTGCATGCATGACTACACCTTGTAGCTTAATGTCAAAGTGTATTTTGTGTTAATGGTTAAAATTTAATTTTAAACTACCCAAAATCAGTGCCTCCAAAAGACATATTAGGTAAATATTGTCAATTTTCAGTGTCTGTGAATTAAGATGTAGCATTTTAGCCCATGTGGCAAACAAGGCCATCTGTGTATGTTACTTCAGGTTTAATTTTGTTTGATTTATGTTAAGCCGCTGTGCCTCACAAGTGATGGTCTTTCAGATATCATACACACTCGTGTAAAAGTCAAGTTTTTCCCAACCATTTTCATGTAGTATTTGTATAATCAACAGTTACATGGATATTATTTGCAAGATTAAGAATTAATGGTCAAATTGAAAATGTCATTATTTTAAGAAGCCATGTTGATCTTTAAATGAATTTATGAGTGAAACAGAATGGCTTGCTGTATGGTTTTAAGCATGAAAATGTTTTGAACTATTTGGACCATCTACATCCAAGCTCTTATGGCCCCTGAAAAGTGCAAACAAGTAGATTGTTGGGAGTGAAACATTCGCATCCGTGTGTTCAAATGCTCACAGTAGCTGGCTCTATCCGAATCAAGCACAAACTTATACATTCCTATGAGTGAAAGTATTATCAGGCTGGATATAAGAGCATTTTGCATATGATTCACAAACTTGCAAAATGCTGAGGTTTAACCTGGTAGCTGTGGGGATCATGTTTCTTAAAGGCCCCTCTAAGCGAGGAAAAGGAGAAAAAAATCATCACATGCAAACCATTTCATAATATACATTAATGCATTTGTCATCAGTTTATGCATCATCTATTTTTTGGGGGGGTTTATATCATGGCAAAAATTTGGCCCGTTGCTGGTACGCAGTAAAGCCACAAATTTGGCCCGTTGCTGCTACCGGGTTAAGTTCTATTTAACATGAATTTGAGCACATAACAAGCCACATAGCATTGTGCATCATATTTAACAGTTATTTTCTGAGGAAAAATAAATATAAAAGTCAGCTAAATAAAAATTTCAAGACATATGGTAGCTAAAACAACATATAAATATACATATTTAAGATGTTGCAAAGTATCATTTTACAGTGATAAAA
This sequence comes from Eriocheir sinensis, assembly GCF_024679095.1. Lineage (NCBI taxonomy): Eukaryota > Metazoa > Arthropoda > Malacostraca > Decapoda > Varunidae > Eriocheir > Eriocheir sinensis. The sequence goes on from NC_066516.1 coordinate 23,386,205, forward strand.
CCTGCATTTTTTTTTCCTTTGATGCTTACCCACCCCCTGTATTTTGTACCATTTTCCAAAGTGTTTTGTTTCACTTGTTTGTGTGAATACATGAATGCTCTTGTATATCCAAGTTTTTGTTTCTTTATTTGCTTTTACTGCAGTTTGGCCATGCAATGTTGTCTATTCGTGTATCTCAGTCCAAAGGCATTGATACATTTAATGCAATTATTCCCATATTCTGACTTTTAATTGAAGATGTTGGTTGGTCTGCTGTCTTTTCAGAATAAGGGCTGACTTTAGCACATTATATAAAGTAATTTCCATATTTTTTGGCAAAAAATTGAGAGTTGTCTATTAGATGAGATTGACTTTTAAACGAGTACTTATGGTAATCTATATGCAGTTTTTATTGTTATTAACCTGTGTGCGTCGGGTGACGGGAATTCCCGCTCGGGCGGAAAGCGTCGGGTGGCGGGAGTTCCCGCCATCCGGCCTTCATTTCAGCCAAAAATAGCACCTCTTCCCAACATCATATCTCTGCCGTGCTGAAACCTAGACACTTCAAATTTATTTCATCGTGGAGAGGAAGGATTGGTGATGAAAAAACAGTATAAATTATTATGTTTTCTTTTGAAATTGCCACACGGGGCATTGATGAAAGACACCTATTTTTCAAAATCTATCAACACCGCCCGCGCGCTACGAGGACGACTATAGTCCTCTAGTCCGACGCTTATGGGTTAAGCAGGCTAGAGAATATCCGATGTGATTAAATAGTGTACCTGTGGAATTGGTATATTATATTGTTGGCTTAGAAATATTATTCAAGTAAGGTTAAGGTCATATGTGCCATATTATAAGTAAAATAAACTTCATGAGTATTATGAAAATCAGAGGTGATCTAGTGTATGCTGTAGATGACCACTGAAGAATAACAATATTATTTTCCATATTTTCTGCTTGATATATTTTTATGATCCCCCAAAGTCACTACTCAGAAGTCTTTAAGAGACTTTAGAGACCTCATAGATTCTGTATGGAAGACAAGTATCCATTCATATGTGAGGTACAAATACATTTATTTTAGTAATGTGAATACAAACTTGTACCTAATTGTATTTTTACAGGATTGAGTCGAGGTTGTAATATCCAACATACTAAATGATTTAATGAAATATAAACTTAAATTTGTGCATATTTGTCATACGGGACTCTGCTTAATTAAGTAATCCAGTCTGACCAAGAGCACTTGCTGGTCCTGTGCCTGAAAGCACACCCCTTGCCACAGCCAATCATCCACCACCAGAAAACTTATGCCTAACAGTGTCTCAGCCTTTCACTTCTTTGTTATTCCCACCACCTATTTTGGCACATATATCCTCCCTCCATATATCCATCCTCCATATCTCTCTCTCTCGGGGGCTTCGTGGTGCAGTGGTTAGCACACTTGGCTCACAACCGAGAGAGCCCGGGTTCAATTCCCGGGCGGAGTGGAAAAATTTGGGCGGCTTTTCCGATACCCTACGCCCCTGTCCACCCAGCAGTGAATGGGTACCAGGTATTAATCGGGGGTTGTGTCCCGTCTCCTGGGATCTGTTCCCTTCTCCTATAATTCCTTCCCCCTCCTGTCTCTCTCCGGCATATGACCACAGATGTTGGACCGACTAAACGAAACTTTCCAACTTTCCAACAAGAGAACATACTTGCACAGTTAGGGCTGAGTCCCTCCCAACACAAACTACCCCCCAAAACCTGTTTCTTCATACCACCAAGAGGGTTTTACTCACCAAGTAGCCGGTGAGCCTTCCATTACATTCAGATTACTCTTATGTACACAGTCACATTATGAAGAGAAGCCTCAGCTGTCAGAAATTTTGTTTGGATTGCAGCAGCTGGCAACAATATGCTGTGGAACTAATACATTTTGTTGCTGACATAATTATTTTGTGACTAATTATGATAAACTCGTCCCCATATTATAATTGCCTTACCTGATTTTTCTCAAAATATGAAAAATTATGAAACTGCGTAAAAAATATTAAATAATGAAGCAATCACCACCCAAAATAGTGATCTGGTAGTATTTTGTTACATAGTGCCATCACAGTAATTTGAGTAGCAGACTCTGTTACTGAACTGTTGACAAAGTATAGAGGAGTAGGCTAAATATGTGTTCTGATTTGCTCAATAAAGGGCAGCATAGTATATTCATCCACGCAGCTCCTTATCAGTAGATGCATCATAGATAAATAGTTATTAAATATATTAAAATACTTTTATCTTAGCTTCAGATGTGGCATTTTGCTACTTGTATATCTAGGCCACATGGGTGAGGCATATAAAAGAATAACATCTTTATCATGCCTTGAGTTCACCTTTTATCTTATGTTTGAAGTTATAATTAACTTTTACATATAATTAAGTTTTTATTTTTTTAAATTTTTTTTAAGGAAGTAAAATTTCATGTTAGATCAGCTTCCACAGCAGTATGTGCAGTACAATGCTTGTCAAAGAAACACATCTGAGAGTCCTGAATGATTTTTCTTACATAATGCTTTTAGAGTATTAACTTCCTATGCCAATTATTTTCCTTCTTAATTATCATATGAGTAAGTTCCTTATGATTTCTTTTTCATCCTAATATATTTTTCTCTTCAAATGTTCTTATTTTATTAGAAAACTCATGCCACGTCATGTTCTCAAGTCATTGATACATGTCAGATTAGCTCAATTATTTTTGTTGCTGATTCAGTTATTTTGTGATTGATACAACAAACTCATCCTCAAATTCTAATTACCTTGCCTGTTACCACTCAATATTTTTTTTCTAAAAATTTTCATTGTTAATTGCATAGGTGTTATTGAGATCTCCAGTCATTACTTAGAGCTGTGTGATTTAGCATTTCAGTACTACAACAATGGCAATTGCCAGTTGCTGATGTTTGGATTAGCAGAGCATATGAATGTGAAATGTGTAATCTTCAATCGATTCGATTCCTATTTGTTTGAATTGTTTGTTACGTAAGTAGGCATACATCTTGTATCGTGTTTTAATAACATCAGCATGCACATAGTTGTGGAATGTTATGGCATACTAAGACTGCAGTGGAAAATGAAGAGTGAGCTAATTCTTCATGCATGATTTTATCTTTGCATGGGTGATTAGTTGCCTCTGTAACAGTTTTGCTTGTGCTTAAAGGCTTTAATAAAACTTACTGATTTGATAACATCAGTGTGAGAATCATATTACCAGAAGATGAGAGGGTCATGACCACAATGCACAGGAACTGCAGCAGCCAACTGAACTTTGTTCAAGCAAGGAAATTTCAAAACCTCCCATCAGATACATTTCAGTTAATATATGCCAACAAATGATCAGTGTCAAGTGAAATACAAATATAACACTATATTAACAGATTATGTCTCTCAGCACACTTGGATTGCATATGGTTTTCAAGTTATCCATTGATTATTCTTATGACTTGTAATGTCTTGCAAGGTGGGAACATCAATTTTTAATATGTTTTCATT
>NC_066516.1:23392217-23432217 GCF_024679095.1 Eriocheir sinensis
GTGTAAATAACAAGCTGTGGAGATAAATTGACAGCATATCGAGATGAATCAGAGAGTGCTGGAGAGTGATATCAAGTGGACCAAGTGTGGATACACGTTCAAAGAAAAAGCGGGTGAGGCACTTTTTTTTAATACATGTCATGGCCTATTGCACCGTTAGGCTTTTTCACTGGTAGGGGCCTGATGGTCAGCTCAGCCCGTTGTGGCACAGGCGAGTGTTTATAGTGACGCCATCTTGGTTTGGCTCATACTGCCCCCCAGAGCTCATCTTTGAGCCTCTGTTTGGAGATGTAATCTAGAGTCCGGGTTGATAGGTGGTCTTCAGGGCAGCATGTGGTTGGTCTTAGGCCACTCGGCTGTGACTAAAAAATCCCAGCTATGTGGCGGCCAGAATTTGAACCCGCGAGCCTCCTGGATCTCCCAGATATGGCGTGGACACGTTAACCACTCAGCCACCGCCTCCCCTGCCGAAATGTCGAGATGCATGAATTTTTCCCTTTTTTTTTTTTAAATAAATTTTTTTTTTTTTAATGAATATTTCGTTGCCTTGCTGAGTTATATCAAATTCTGAGTTATACAGTGCCGAGTTATAAGGGTTTTACTGTATAATCAGTGATCTTGCTGAGCTCAAAATATGACATAGTGAACTGAAACTGTTGCAGGTCTCCACAAATGCTAACATCCCATATATGAAAAAAGCTTAGTTCAATGAGTGTTATACCTTGACTGCAGTATTCTAAGACTCCGGAAACTTGTGTTGCAATTAGCATTGCCCGAACATCTAGAATAATTGAAGCCATGTGAGAGATTGATATTTATAGCTCTTAAAGCAATTTTTATCAATTTTCTCCTTAAATTATTATTAGGATACTTGCAGTGTTTGTTGAATCTTATAGTATCAGGTGGCACTGAGTATAATGCCTAATATCTTATTTTCCATGCATGATTGTGTATTATAGCTTCTACCAAATTTCTCTACTATTTCCACTACACTGATTAATTACCCTATCTTGTTGCAGCACTACCATATTAGTAATCTCCATTTTGAGAATTAAAGTGACATCTTATCTTAATTACTTGTTAGAATTGGCAGGAAGTGAATTCAGAACCTTGGATTCACAACTGCTATGTTCTTGTAACTCAGCCACTACTCGCTGACTGACCCTTTTTGACATCCAACTAGTATTTTTTCTGTGGTCAGAGATCAATAGTTGAGAACATCTACAGAAACACAGATCAGTTATGTATATCTCACAGCACCTCCATAGTGTAGTGGTTAGCAGGCCTAGCAAAAAATTCACTGGCCTGGGTTTGAATCATGGCCTGGGCAGATGGCACACAGCCCACCCAGCAGTTCATCCTCCTTTTTTGGGCTCATTGATGACTGGGTACCTGGGGAAACTTGGGAAAGTAAACTGTGGTAACTCGGATGTTCCGCTTGCCCTTTGTCCTGGGGCAACGAGTTTTCACCCACAACAGGCTCAAGGGCTACTGGGATGGAGATGAGCAATGAAGCTACATGCAACTTCAGTGTATGCCCCTAACATTACCTTATCCATATGACTTTAGCATTTGTGGCACCATGAATGTATATCCCAATTAATCAAACTGTTTTAGTGGAGTCTGCAGTCTTTGACAATGTATCTCATCTGAGACCACTGAAAATGTAACCTCAATGATTAGATTAAAATTTGTGGAAATTTATTAGAACACACTAACAGCAAATTATATGCGTAGGGTAACATAACGAGTGGATTTGCACCTGTTTTTTAATGGGTTATATCATTCATTGTTATCTGGATTCTGATATAGGCAGTAATGTAGCGTCTCTGCAGGGAACATAAAAAGTGACATGTTCAGTAGAGTGAATCATGATTCCCAAGTCTATTTATAGGGAAAACTTAACAGACTGTATGAATGGTGGGGGAACTGGTGAGTGTAGCATCAGTGTACAAAAATATTGTGGAAAAAAACAAACCATTAGAAATTACTTATCAAATGGTACTTCCTAAACAGGGCAAGCTGCAAAAGAAACACACCAGTACTAGTAATCTCTGACTTTTGGGCAGGGAAACTATGTGTTCATATTTGGAGTTATGAAATTTAGTGTCAGGTTTCATAGCTAGAAGAATTATCAAGAAAAAAAGTGTTATATTTAGCATTAAGGAGGATTCATCTTGAATATGCCATGCTGTTCTGTGCCTTTACTGAGAATTGCATGTAAAATAGTTAGAATTCATGTAGAGAAGAGTAACAAAATTATTTGCAATAAGAGAATTTTGTCATCTAATGATAGGTGAGCACTTGTGTTCTCTAGAGAGGTGTAGGTGAGAAGTGGCTGCTTGCTTTATGACTTGCCCTGCCCTTGATGAAAATGGGGTCACTAACTTTGATGAATCATGATTCTCACTTTTGTTTCCCTTCCTCTAGCAGCTGATATTTTCTGCACTTTGTACTAGAGATTGTAATTGCAAAACTTGGATGCTTTTTTCCAATAAACTAGGTAAATACACACACTGTTTGCTCACTTCCTAATGCATGATTCAGCTTAAAGAATACAGCAGCATGAAGGTGTGGGCAGTCTTCATCTGCACTAACTTCATCATGCTTTGTAACAACTGCTTTAAAGGGATTGAATATATATATATATATATATATATATATATATATATATATATATATATATATATATATATATATATATATATATATATATATATATATATATATATATATATATATATATATATATATATATATATATATATATATATATATATATATATATATATATATATATATATATATATATATATATATATATATATATATATATATATATATATATATATATATATATATATATATATATATATATATATATATATATATATATATATATCCATCATTTCGTTGAATGTCCATTTTCACTCTTCCTGAGCGGTTGGACGTTTTATGGCTCTCCTCCATTCTACTCTGTCTTCTGCCTGATGTTCATCCAATCCCATCAATGCCAAGTCTTCCTGTATACACCTTCTCCATGTTTTCCTAGGTCTACAAACTGGTCTCCAAAACTCTAAAACTCCCAGCTCTATTTCCTCCCCTGCTCTCTTCACATGTCCAAACCATTGGAGTCTTTCCCTTCTGAGCACTGTTTCCAGGTCCTCTACTCCACATCTGTTACCTACATCTGCACTGGACACCCAATCTTGCCACCTGATCCTCACCATATACCTCAGCATTCTGCAATCACTTGCTCTCAATACCTCCATCAATTTTCTAGTTAGAGCTCATGTTTCTGCTCCATACAACATCACTGATCTAGTACACACTTGGTATACCCCTGCTCTGCTCTTTAGAGGGATGCTACGATTCATGAGTAGACTAGCCACCTCCCTCCACTTTAACCACGCTGCCGCCACTCTTGCTCTCACTGTCCTCTCCACTCCCGCCTCACAGTTCAGAACATCTCCCAAATAACAGAAACGTTCTACCTCATCCAACTTTCCTCCATTCACCTCTAGTTCATCCCTCTCAGTTTCTTGTCCTTGCTGTCTCCTTACACAAGCTGAGCACGTAAAATTCTGCACTCCTCTTACATTACTGAGGCCTGAGCATCTAAGGTGGCACCACTGCCTGCAACATGTGCACAAGAATGAATTTACACCTACTTCCTTCCCACAGCATCCACATGGATATTTTCCTGATTTAATCTTTTCTCTTGCTTCTTTTCTAGTCACCATGTACTTTGTTTTTTCCATATTAATTTTCAAACCTCTCTCTATATGGGTATATTTATGAAACTTTTCTTTCACTTCTTCTGCTGTCTTTGCATTTACTACCAAGTCATTTGCATACAGCAGCTCCCATGGTGCCTCTCCTCTTGCTTCCTTTGTTGCCTCCTCCATTACTGTTATAAACAAGAGTGGGCTACGGGCAGATCCCTGGTGAACCCCCACTCCAATTTTGAACTCATCTATTGTTCCCACCGCTGTTTTCATTCTCCATTTTGTGCCTTCATAGTCCCATCACCGATTCAACTAATCTTTCTGGTACTCTTTGCCTTCTCGATGCCCATCTTATAATTTTAATATATATATATATATATATATATATATATATATATATATATATATATATATATATATATATATATATATATATATATATATATATATATATATATATATATATATATATATATATATATATATATATATATATATATATATATATATTGCACTCTTGAGCACAAACATAAGCAGACACGAGCACGCAGGTGCTACCTCTGTGAGTGTACAATGCAGACTGTGACCCCATTCCCATTGTTTTCCTCTCTGAGCGCTCTCGTCTTGTGCCAAATAAAGGGAACCCACGCTCAAGTCTTCAACTTGTGCAAACAGGATGCTCATACACCAAGTCAACACTCGTAAACCAAAGCATTTTTAGTGATTGTTTTTGCTTGTAGATCAAAACACTCGTAACGTAAGGCACTCGTTAACTGAGGTACTATTGTATACGTACAGTCATGCCTTGGTTAATGAGTGCCTTACTTATGAGTGTTTTGTCTTACAAGCAAAAAAATCAATAAAATTGCCTTGGTTTATGAGTGTTGACTTGAGTTATGAGCATCCTGTTTGTACAAGTTGAAGATGTGAGCGTGGGTTCCCTTTGTTCACTGCAAAATGAGAGCACTCAGAGCAGAAAACAATGGGAATGGGGTTCTCAGTCCCCGTTGTACAGTCGTAGAGTTATCACCCACGCGCTCATGTCTGCTTATGTTTGTGCTTTAGTGTGCGATCTTTGAGTTTTCAGCCCTGCAGTGTGTGTTCGTTTTGGTTTACGAGTTTTTTGGTTGACGAGGCAAATTCTGGATATATATATATATATATATATATATATATATATATATATATATATATATATATATATATATATATATATATATATATATATATATATATATATATATATATATATATATATATATATATATATATATATATATATATATATATATATATATATATATATATATATATATATATATATATATATATATATATATATATATATATATATATATATATATATATATATATATATATATATATATATATATATATATATATATATATATATATATATATATATATATATATATATATATATATATATATATATATATATATATATATATATATATCCTTTTGATAATATGCTCCTATAAATCGCTGTGCAGCTAGCCTGAGCTGGTGGCTTGAGCCTGTCTCAAGCTGAGACACAAGGTTAGTGCCATAAATATGGTACAGCTTAGCATCCCACTTTACTTAACAGCTAGCAGGTGGTAGAAATGCTTAACATTTGGGCCATTCATGAGGACCATTGCCAGACAGATTCTTAGCACAGTGCTACATCTATGCACTCCCACCTCACTCCTCATCTCTTAAGTAACCGTTCCAGGTCTCTTACTCTTACCATGCTCTCAGAGCTTGCGTCTGGAGTCTCCATCAGTTTCTTATCCTTTCCACATTTTACACCTGATTTTATAATAATGTCTTGAGTATGAATCCTTATGTACACTGAATGGCCATTCACAGAATCAGCGCCCCAGTGTGCTACTGTATGAAAGGGCTTTGTTCATTTACTGTTTTCCAGTGATTTATAAGTGAATTCTCAACAGATTGTATGGTTTTAGATATTCATGAAATATAAGCTATGAATAAATTTGCATATATGTGGCATATGGACCTTACCATAGACAACAGGTTAAATTGACCCATTTCCACTATATTCAGATACATCACCATTAGTTTCATCAAGAGCTCTGGCAGGTTGTCTTCTAATCTGTCCATTGGAATGAAAATTTATTGTGCTCTTTTGACAAAAATTCTAAATTCAATTATTATGAATAACTGTATATGTATATTTCAGTAGTCTGAAATGTGATGCATGAAAATTAATCAGAAACACAAATTTTGCTGTTGTAGACCTATTGAAGATATGTTAAATCAAATTCAGTTCTGTATGTAGATGACATAGTTTTGTTTAGAGAATGCTAAAATGTATTATAAGCAGTAGTAAAGGAATTTGATAATATCCATGAACAAGCTGAGGGGAAACAGTAGTCTAGTTGTGTCTGAATGGGGTCAAGTTTAAATCCTGCCATCAGCTGATGATTAATCAACCATCATAATGTGGCCAGAGATAACCCACATGATGTCTATCACCCCTACCTTTGGTGACTTATTTCAAGAAAAGCACTAAATGGCAGCATGAGTCAAGCAGCAAGATAAGATAGCTGTCATTGTATAAACATTATTTGTCCATACTTCCAGCAGGCTGAGGCAAACCATCAGGGACCACTCAATAGCCTAAAAGTACAAAGTTAATGCATATTAAAAAAAAAAAATTCTTTGAGAAAGTACACTTGTAGGTACCGACAATGTAAAGGCTTCCAATTCAAAACGAATAAAACTTGAAGACTTGGAGAAGAGTAAGTTATACAAATCAACGGTTCAAGGATAAAGTGAATGAATCTAAATACTGTCCAAGCAAACCATATGATATGTTGATTCTACATACATAATTTTTCTTATACTATTTATACTTAACACTTTTTTTTTTTCCATACAGTAGTGCAATATTCATACAAACCAACATGACTTTTTTTAATGGTAGGTAGGATTTTTCTTGAATAGTGTAGGTTGTAGACCCCTTCTATTTAGTGGATTCTTTTATATTTATCTATCTCAATCTTGTCAGAAATAAATTGTCATCAAAGCAAATGTGCAATTCGTGACATCAGTCTCAGGCTGCTGTCACACATATTTGCTTTTGAGAAGTTAGAAAAACATACACTATTGTTCTTACCTGACTACTTTAATACAGACATGCCTACATAATACTATTTTTTATCCATTAGGCAGGAGACTCTCTACATCTAGCTAATGTGAAGACTGACCCATCTTCATCTGCCATCGCCTGAAGCATCCACAACTTCTCACATTTTTGGAATGGAATGCTGGTAAATGTTCACATATTTATATATTTTTTTGTTTGTCCCTAGACTTATAATATATATATATATATATATATATATATATATATATATATATATATATATATATATATATATATATATATATATATATATATATATATATATATATATGTAATATTAATGGACACTATGAGTGCCAGTCATCCATAAAGAACAAAGTGTGGAAAATGATGAGAATTTTTTTTCAATAAGTACTTGAAAAACTAGTGTCTAGGTTATCACTTCATATTGTTAAAAGTATTTAGAGTTGATGATTTGATTGATTTTCTGATCATTCAAATTGAATGTCGGAAATAATGTCTGCATTTTCAGTTAGCATGTGATTGTTTAGTTAAGCAGCACTCTGTATAGCATGTTACATAGTATATAACTGTGATAGAATTGTAGCATGTCTGTGATAAGAAGAATTGTAGCACTTGACTCATGCCTTGGCCTTGTATACTAGACAAAGTATTCTTTTTACTCTTAGTAATAAAAAAAAAGTTATCAGTTACTACACTGATTATATGAAATTTGTATTGCACAAGTATTTCAATTCTAGAGGGATTTGGAGAAATTAAACAAGAAAAATTATGACTGCAATACAATAGTTATTACATATGTTGTTCATCATGACTTTCTACAATTAACATATTGGCAGACATTTTGGAAATCCACTTCATTTTTGTGAGTATTATGTTTCTAGTTTAGGTACCCTTGCATATTTTTTTTGTCATTTACCCTTTTTATTTATCATATCTCAAACTTAGCTATCATGAGTGTGGTTTTATCATACGTAGTTTTGCTAAAAGGAGTTTCAAGAATGAGTTAGTGAGTTGAGAAAAATGATGATGATACATTGCACTTTGCACCTTCTCATCTTCATGTACAGAATAGAAAACAGATAAGAAATAGCTTTTATCTACTTTTATAAGTTGACATGAGAGGATAAGTATGGCATCCCTTTTGTCTAATAAACAACCCTTTGCCTGTTCTTCAAATTTGCCTTCAGTTGAGCAGGGCACTCTTTACGGAGGAAGCATACTCAACAGAATTGTTTAAGCTGAGAAGAATGAAAAAATATGCAATGATTAAAAACTACTAGTACATATACTAAATGTACAAGGAAATTTCAAACGGCTTTTTTTTTTTTTTTTTTTGCCTTGGAAAGGTATAGAGCATTCTGCAATATGATTTTGACCTTGAAATTAGTAAATAAGATATTTAAGAAATGTCTGAGCATGTAGAAATGGGGGCAAGTATATTGATTTAGATTCAAGGAAATGACCAAGAATGAGTTTACTGATAGAGTATTGGATAATTGCAACAAGCTCAGCAGTCAGGTGGTTGGTATTTAGTATTGATTCAGTTAATAGTGGTTGGTATTTAGTATTGATTCAGTTAATAGCTTCAGATAGGATCAGTTTTTGGTACCAGTACTGCAAGTAACTGCTTGGGGCTCCTTTGTAAGGAACACCAAGTATTTATTATAAGAAATGAATAGTTAATATTGAACTTTCTGTTAGTGGGTCTTTACCAGCAACATTTAGCAACACCTCATTACTGTGCCACATACAATGAAGTATTCATTGTATTTACAGGAGGTACATTTGGGGGTCCCAAAACATATTCCTGCTTAGGGTTCCCAGAAGACTAAACCTGGCATTTGCTTTAAATGTAGGTTAGATACATTTTATGTATGGAGTTGATTAGTTGTGGGTCATAGGTTAACTGGGACCATCTTGTGTGTCCTCCCAGACCTCTTATATAGCTTTATATATGTTTGTAATACCTGCTTCTGTACACACATTATCCAAATATGAGACACTGATTTTTTTCTTATTGTTGTTCTTTCTGATTGTTGCATCGTGTTTACAATGTGCGAAACATTAACACAAAAGAGGGAGGGATGCGCACTGTGTCATGCATGTGCAGTCATTTATCACACACCATTCTTGTTTGAATCAAGATTCATTAGTTTCTACCATTTGATTCAAACCACAAGATTATAAGCAGGTTTTGCATTTGGTCCCATGTTTCCTTAGTCAAGATTCATCTATCCATTTTTCCTACACAAAATTAACTTCATTGACTGTAGGTTAACCAACTGTGGTGTTTTTAGGAATATACCTATTTTCATTCTTTAATGGAAGACTGATTTATAGGTGTTTATTGGAAGGCTGAACTTTTTTGTCTTTTTAGGCATTTACTCACAAAGACATCACCTTAAGTGAAGGAAACCATTGTTGCTCTCTGAAATTGTTTCTACCTGATTGATTAAGTACACTTGTCACAAATACATATGGTACACATCTCTATTTATTATTTTGGTATAATATTTATTAGTATTAGTAGAATGACAAGTATATGTATCATATGTGTGTTCAAATGTTTATATGTTGAATTAATCAATGCAAAGATACCAGAAACTTTGCATCCCTATTTGATAGTATTTACTTTCATTCTTACTCTATCTCATTATTCAAATAGAATGTAGTATCTAGTTATTGCAAGCAATGTCTATGTTGAGTTGCTTAAAGTATTTCTAGAGGTTGTGACTAATATATATGATTCAAAGCTTCACAAAGTGTGAGTAAAAACACATTTCTTCTGCAATATTTTAATTGCACCAAGTGTTCCTTTTTTTTTTTTTTTTCATCATAGTATTGATGTGCTTGACATTTAGATTCATACTGGTACAAATCAAATATGAAGGATCATGTCCTTATGTGCCTCATTAATGGTGCCTGAGAAATGTTTCTTATGGCTAGATGTGTGACACTAAGTGTATGATAATGCCATTTGAGCATAAGTTTAGGTGCTGAATGAGTGTTTTAAAAAATCTGCCTTAAAGTTATCTAAACTCTATGTAGGACTGTGCTAGAATTAGATTAAATTTACTTCAAAGGCCACAATATAATAAATATGATATAGATATGTGAGAAGCCATTAGCAAAACAATGATATGCGAGACTGATAATTTTATCTACTTTAGTGTAATTGAGGATTCAGACCTACATTCAGGTTTAAACCTCTGAAGCTTTGCATCACAGGAAAATACTATATGCAGTGGTAATCACTGAAAATAGTTCAGGCATTATCAGCTCACTCCTATAGAGTCACATATTAATATTAGACAGTACAGTGGCTTATATATATGTGCTTCTATTCTTATTAAATTACATGATGTCAGTAGCTTATGCTCACTGATTTCCCTTTTCAAGCAGAAAAGTTATTTATTAGGAAAAGTTGATCAGCACCTTTGTACCTTTCTTTCTATTACAAATGAATTAAATACAAGGTTTTGGTAATGTAAGGAATGCTTCTTTGCTACTCAGCATTAATTCCTTGCTAATAAAATCATGAAATGGATTGCTTTTGTAGCTGTATCAGTGATATTTTATTGCACAATCCAAGAGAGATTATTTGTAGTGGTTGCATGTGGAATGGTTGTGAGCAAAAGTAAAGTGATGATATTTAAACATTGAAATAATGCTTGTGGTAGCCATGCATGAAATAGACCTGGAGGAAGTGTAATGACTGTGTGTTTATATTACTGTGGTGCTTAAAGGGGACTTAAAAAAGTGAAGAGTCCATTAAAAGCAAATTGAAGTGAACAAATTGTTTAGAATTTGCATCACAAGTAAAGGTTACATAGTGAAAAGGTCTGATTACAAAGTATCCTATAATAGTTATGCCCTAGCATCATTGTGCTATTTTCATTCTTTTTTGTAAATGTAACTTTGCCTTTGACAGTGACTTCAAAGCTAACCTATAATATATGATGTGTTCATTAAAAATGACTTTACTTTCATCCCCCCAAAAATACTTTTTCATTTTTCATTAACTAAAACAAGGTTGCTATCATTATTTCATACCATGCATGCTCATCAAAGGGACTCAGTTTAAGTATATATATATATATATATATATATATATATATATATATATATATATATATATATATATATATATATATATATATATATATATATATATATATATATATATATATATATATATATATATATATATATATATATATATATATATATATATATATATATATATATATATATATATATATATAAATATATATATATATATATATATATAACCTGTGTCGTCCAGTACACGGTGAAAGCAGGGCCTGCACACTAACCACTCAGCCACTGCAAACCTATATATATATATATATATATATATATATATATATATATATATAGATATAGATAGAGATATAGATATAGAGATTGTTATATATAGATAGATAGAGAGATAGATAGATAGATAGATAGATAGATAGATAGGGTTTGCGGTGGCTGAGTGGTTAGTGTGCAGGCCCTGCATTCACCGTGTACTGGACGACACGGGTTCGAATCTGCACGCTACCACCTGGGATTTTTCAGTCACCGCCGAGTGGCCTAAGACTACCCACAAGCCGTCCTGAAAATCACCCTCAACCCGGACTCTTGAAGAAACCGTCGAAGTGAATCAAGAATGAGTCCCGGGGGAAAGCATGAGCCAAGAATAAATGGTGCCACTATAAAAATTGCCTGCGCCATGACGGGCTTTGGCCGACCATCAGGCCCCTGAAGAAAGCCTACCGGCGGTAAAAAGGCGAAGACGTAAAATCTCTCTCTCTCTCTCTCTCTCTCTCTCTCTCTCTCTCTCTCTCTCTCTATTTATATATATATATATATATATATATATATATATATATATATATATATATATATATATATATATATAAAAGAGGATTAAGATCGAGGTTTGAGAGGATTAAGATTTTTTTTTTTTTGTTTTTGTTTTTTGTTTTTTTTTGTTGGGGATATACCCCAAGGGAGGAAGGCGGTGCATGCCGCACAACCTCCCAGACGGCTGGTTGAGAGATGCCCAATTCTTTCAAGGAGGAGGCCCAACAACGGGGCTGAGGATGTCGGAAAGAGCCCACCTGATCCACTCCCATAGTACTGGGCAGGTCTGGAACCCATACGCTCCAGCACAGCACACCTTGCGCCTTGCGCTCCGCAAGGCGGAGACCCAACCATGGGACAACGGGAGCCCCCCAAAGGAAGAGGTGGGGATTAAGAGATTTAGAAGAGGATTAGGAGGAAAAGGAAGAAGATTAAGAGGACTAAAAGAGGATTAAGAAGAGACGGCTTCTCTTACTGTTCCAGCAACGTCCTACACATTAACCGTGGATTTACACTCCTCTGAGGTGTATATATAATGCACATTAACCGTAGAATTTCCGCGGATCCCGCTAGTAATATAGTTTCGCTTATTTTTTCCTCTGATCCCACGTAGCGACGCTTGACTCGAGCTGGACAAGGAGCTTTTGATGTGATATGCAGGCTTTTTTTTTTTATTGATGTGTTTCAGTTATCATCCGCGTTTATAAAAGATGTGTTCGGCGTGGTGGGTTTGGGCGCGGCTGGCGGTGCTGTAGGAATTAGCTCCCACCCGCAAAATAGGTCACACAGAGATTCAACTTGCCTATTTTTCTATATTTCACTCACCGCTATCGTTTACTTGTCCTGTTTCGGCTCCAATACATGGCATAAACATCAGAGCAACACTTTTAATCAAGAGAATGCTCAATAACAAACGAATAGGGCAGATTTTTAGAAAGAATTGCACCACGTTGATGTTTAGGCTACTCAGTTTTTGCTTGCTAGGTCTGTTGGTTTGGTGTGTTGTTTTCTTGTGGGCAATGGACAAAATAGAACAAAATCATGCAAATTAATATGTTTTCCTGCCGCGTATTCCCCAGTTCACATAAGAGCACTGAGAGGTGGACATCAAAGCGACTTATTTCTGCGAGGAGGTATTTCTCGCCACCGCGGCGCTTCGGCTCCGCGTTAGGGATGGACAAGTACCGTTAATTTGAGTACCGGTAGTCTGGTACCGAAAACTCAAGTACCGTTAGTACCGGTACCGGTACCCGAAGGAGATTTTTTTTTTTTTTTTTTTTTTTACGTTGTTGCCTTTTGCGCCGGTAGGCATCTTCCCGGTGGGGCCTGATGGTCAGCCCAAGGCTTCTTCCAGGTGGTGCCTGATGGTCGGCCCAGCCCGTTCTGGCGCAGGCGAGTGTTTATAGTGGCGCCATCTTGCATTGGCTCATGCTGCCCCCCGGAACTCGTTCTTGATTCGCTTGGACGGCTTCCTCTAGAGTCCGGGTTGATGGGTGGTCTTCAGGACAGCATGTGGGTAGTTTTAAGCCACTCGGCGGTGACTGAAAAATCCGAGTGGTAGCGTGAGGATTCGAACCCGCGTCGTCCATCACGCGGCGAATCTTCTGATGAAATTCCCAAATAAATTTCATGTAAAGAAAACTCTCTCTCTCTCTCCTTCAACTTAATATCAACTAGAGTAGAAACGCAACGTTTAGGAGCCTTAATTCTGATTAATGTAAAAGCACTGAGGTTTAAGGACAGACCACCTAGTCTGGACCATGGGGTCTGTGTGGTCTGATTTTCTATGTATATCTATGTAAATCTCTCTCTCTCTCTCTCTCTCTCTCTCTCTCTCTCTCTCTCTCTCTCTCTCTCTCTCTCTCTCTCTCTCTCTCTCTCTCTCTGAATGAAGTGAATATTTATTTTTTCGATAAAAAAATAGCATGTATAGTTATTATGGATGTACTCGATCATAGTCTAATAACAATAACAATATTTATTAGTATCCTAAAAAAAAATCGGATATGAAGAATTATCAATAAATCCAACAAATAAATCCGAGCAACTGGTACCGGTACCGAGCAATCTGGTACCGGTACCGTATCGTTCAGCTGGTACCGTTAGTACCGGTACTGGTACCGGTACCTGCCCACCCCTACAGGCTGAGTCCGCGTTGGTTGTTTACCAACATGTCAGGCGGCGGCGGCATGACGGAGGACAGGGATAGGAGCGTCTACCTCAAGCTGGAGGCCCTCAAAGACATCAGGTACATTATTCAATAACCTTAAAACATTCAGGTTTTTATTTAGGAAAAGAAATGGCTAAAAACTGCAGTTCAAGATTGACATCAGGGCCACCACAACGCTTGGCGCACACACCCAGACGGACCTTCCTTCCTCTGCCTGGCTCGGGATTTCTTGTGCTAACATTTTGCTTGAAAACAATGAGTTTAAAGAACACAGCAACTGTCAATCTGTGCGGCAGCAGGGTAGCAACAATTCCAGTGTTCGGGTTGCCCTGGAAGAAATGAATGTGCGTGTTGAATTTTAGGTATGTGGAGAGGTGGACACCAGGGTATTTGTGTGATTGGACTGATTCCAGCTGTGGATTATGGTGTGTGCATGTGTGATGGATGATATTGTGTGATCTGGTGAAACGGAGGTTAGCCCATTAAGTTTATGATGAACTAGACACATACGCCTAATGAAATTCTATTTTCAATATCCTCATCTGTTAAACTTTTCCTTAATGTGAGTATTGGGACCAACTCTAAATTGGAGGATTGGCTTAATGTTTAACTTGACTAGCTGGAAAATATGGCTTACAAGGCTCCTCATAATTTTATTCCAGTGGAATGAAGGACTAGTACATACACTGATTTCCTTGTTGAGGTGCTAAAAGATTAAGGTAAAGATTTGTTTTAGGTCCATGCCAGTATCTCATAATCTACTTTATGAAACATCACTATCTCTTCATATATCGTTTGTATAAACCTTCAGCAGTCATGGAAACACTTTGAAAATCCAATTCAAGGACTTTTTTTTTACTCTTGAAAATAGGGGATAATGTTTACGAAAGCACGTCACCTCCTCTGGCGGCGGCCGCGGCGACGCTGCAGCCACTGCAGCCATAAAATAGCTCGCAGAGGGTTTAGGGTTGGGGAGCATATTTAAACTACTCCAACCGAACTTTACGACCTACTAACGGGTCATTCGGCCGAAATCAGCAGGCGGTACACTGACTCCTCCCAACCAACATGACAAATGCAGTTGGTTTCAGGTGCAACAAATGTGAGCATCTACTGAGCATATCTGCTCTCTCCCACTTTCTTTTATGGAGCACTCCTACAAACTCAACATGAACTGTTGTAATTGTAAGACCAAGGCCCATGTTTCCTCCAAGGAGGGTTGAATATATAAGGAAGTAAGTAAGGAAGGAAGATGTGTTGCAGTGTTATAAAATACCAGTCTATACATGCTATTGTTGACTGTACTTCAAGGAAAATGAATGAAAAGCAATTTGTTGGTTGAAAAAGAAACATATATCCCAGATAATATGTATAATGAATGTGTTTTCCTCTTTCAGCCATTATGTTGCATGCTGGTGACCAAAAATGTTCTTTATCAATGTCTTATTATTGTTTCTAGTTGATCAAGTTTTTCTGCATCATATTATATTGACAAGTGAATCTATCATCTATGTAGTTTGTGATTATGAGGATTGCCTTCAGCCTCTGTCAATTAGTAATGTCTTGGATTTCTCTTTTGAAGCATTGATCAGCCTCTTTTTGCCATTTATAACTCTTAGAAGTAAGTAACCTACCAAGCTGGTGGAGTTATAATTAAAGATGTTTATATATCTTCCCAAAAGCAAAGAGTGATCCTGAACAGTACATTTTGTTGCAGGGCCAAGGTGGTGGCTGTGGAGCGGCTGCGGGGGCGGCTGGCACAGGAGGTTGAGGTGGTGCAGACAGAGGAGGCCAGTCTAGCTGAGTATCGTGCAGAGATGGAACTGCTGCTGCAAGAAAAGATGGCCCATGTAGAGGAACTGCGCCAGATTCATGCTGACATTAATGCGGTAAGTTTTCCCCGGAAAACTTCAATTCCTGTTATGATTAAATGTTCAATTATTATGAGCCTCCACTGTATGCTTAGGACATCATTGCATATGTGTATATTACATTATTTATGTACCCATTAATAGGTTTCATTTTCAAGGAAGGAGCTTATAAACTGCATGTCATCATCAACAGATGGAAAGCATCATCAAGTCAGCAGAAGACCTACGGAACAAGAGTCTTGAACATGCCCGACGCCTCTATGACGAGTATCACCCCCTAAAGCAGGAGGTGAGTCGTCTGGCAGCACAGCAGCTTGGACATGACCTCAATCTGCCCAACCTTGCTGCAGAAGATGACCCAGTCCCACCAGAGTGAGTGCCGTTTATTTTAGCACAACTTTGTCATGTCATCATCCCTTCTTTTCTACTGAACAATTCATTTTATTTTTAGTTTTCTTCAAAAAAATTAAAGACCTAACAATGAGCTGAATACAGTTTAGGTCTAAAATGAAATATGATGGCTCATTATTTTTGGACATGGTTTAGTGTTCAGTTTGCCTGATTTAAATATCCAAATAATATAAAGTAGGCAAATTCACAAACCTATTTCACTCTGTGTGGCATAAACAGAACAACTCTTTTGCCTCTACCTAGGCTATGGCTACCTGAATTATTGCATACAGGATAGAGAATCATGGCTTTTTTCCCATCACAACTCCAGGCAGCTTTTTTTTTCTAATTCTATACTACCTATAATTAAACTGTTTCAGTCACATTCTCTGATGGGTAAGGTTACTAGATTTCTTTTTAACTGAAGCTGTTTCTAATGTTATTTTGTGGTTTACCTCTAGCTTCTTTGAGAAAGCGGGAGTGGAATGGAGCATGGAACATGATGACCTGCGTGGTGGTGGCCTGAGCCTGCCGTCGCTTGGGGCAATGAGTGCTCCTCCATCATTCCTGTCACCTCAGGCCCCTCTGCCTGCCCCACTCAGAACGACCCCACACAAGGCTGATCAAAGGCCGTTACCTCCTCCTCCAGGACCTCCTACCCCATCATTTAGGTAAATACTAATTTATTTTGAAAGAATATGACATATATAGTGCTACTACTAGACACTTTGTTAATGATCATGCACACTGGCTTGTGTGCTGCAATGATCTAGCTAGCAGGACCAAGATATTGTTGTGCAACTAACCTATGAGGGCTTATTAAGAGTAGCCTAGCCAAATGTAGAGTTCTCTCCCACAGTCTGCATTGTCCTGGGATAAGGGATTTACATCTGGCACTGTTTCATAGGCTTTTGAGATGGAGATGCCAAATTCCATGAATATCAAAAGTAGTTTGCTATTTCTCCTTCACATTTTTCCAATAGGTTGTGTGATGGCAGAAAATCTGAACTATATAATTTTTACCTCCTTTTAAATCCCTTTGCCATTCACAAACCCCATCATTTGTGCCTTGTCTCATGGGGCTCCCATAGGCTTTTGTTAGAGTGGGGTGATACCACTGCCCAAATGAATGCATGTTTCACTATTTGCAAGCTATGGAATTGTATTTATCATGTAACATAAAGCTGTGTAATCCCCTGCTTAGTGAAGGCTGTACCATTGCATTCTGAGGTTTGTCTCTAGACTATTCTGTGTACTTTTCATTTTTTAGGATATGAATTGTTTAAAATGACAATTTTAGTTTAAAGAAAGTAAAATGATGATTGTATTTTCTCAGGCAACAGCCACCGCCAATGAAGTCATGTCTCAGTTGTCATCAACAAATTCATCGGAATGCACCAATCTGTCCACTGTGCAAGGCCAAATCTCGCTCCCGTAACCCCAAGAAACCCAAAAAGAAAGATTAATCATTTGGTCAGAAGTGCAAGAGATGTTGCATCACACAAGGGGCAAAGGTGTAACAGTCTGTTGTGCTGCCATATGTTTGGACAGTAACGTATGTGAGTATTTTTGCTGAATCGAGTAAACATTAATAATGATTTGAATAAGGTAAAGAAAAGTTTAAAATGTACTGAATGTCGTATTTGTGTAACATTTTCATAGTCATAATCCCTTCTTAGTTTTCATCGCTTTCTGTTAATTTTAAAACGTATATTTTGAAATTTAGGAAAGGTTTCTACAATAGGAACAAGACACATCAGTTGAGAATCATCCTAAATTGGTGAATAAAGTATTGAAATGCAGCTAAAACAAGTAAATTTTTTGTGGAGTGTTGATGACAGCATCAGCCTACCTCATCTGTAAGATAATAGTGTTGTATAGTGTAGTGTAGTGGAATTTGTATGTGCATGTGTGTGTGTGTGTGTGTGTGTGTGTGTGCGCGCGTGCGTGCGTGTGTGTTTACTTGGTAATATTTTTCATGGTTTCATAGTGTGTGTGTATAAGTGCACACAAATTTACATTTGTTCATATTCTCTTGCCTCTGTAACTGCTTTTTTCCTTTCATTCTTTTCTTCAATCTAGTTCTTACTTGAGGAGACCAGAACTATCATACTCATTTTCATTCCGTCTGTCCACTCATGAATGCAGATGTGGCACATACGCATTACTAGCTCATGATTGGGTGAGAAGCAATATGTCCAAAATCATTCTTTACTCGCGGTAAAAATTCAAACTATTTCTTCATTAATTTAAATATATTATTGAAAAAATAGCTTGAATATATCACAGGAAGCCTACAATATCAGACATGCTGATTTTCACCCATTCACAAGCTAGCAGTGCACATGTGCCAGATCTACGCTTGTAAGTGGACACTAACTAATTAATGGGGAGCATACACCAGGAGGCACGTTGCTTCACTCACCTGCAAACTCCACCCCAGGTGGTCATCCCGGGCAAGCCTCCACGCCTCCACATAGCTGTTCTTCTCATTCTAAGCCCCTCCAAGGATTGATCAACTTACCCCAGCCATGAGTTATATGGACAACCCTTTGTCTCCTCCACTCATGGTTTTCTTGTACAGAAACAACCCTATAAGCAGGATTAACATACCTACATAGAGAGTCCACTGGAGGGTGATCCCAGACCTGGCTAGACAAGCTTGTGTCTCGTCTGCACCACCCTGTGGTCCCCAGGAAAAGTGTGAGAGTGATTGATGGGGCAGGGGTGCTCTCCTTCCCCCCCGCATATATCAAAGGGCTGGATGCCATATACATATTCTTAACCCGGTAGCAGCGACGGGCCAGATTTTTGGCTTTACTGCGTACCAGCAACGGGACATATTTTTGGCTTGACGTAAACCCCCCAAAATAGAGGGTGCATAATCTGATCACAAATGCGTTGCTATCTATTATATAATGATATGCGTGAGTGATGATTTTTTCTCATTAATTCGCTTAGAGGGGCCTTTAAGAAACATGGTCTCCGCAACTACTGCGTTAAAATTCACTCTCCCATATCCCCACCCACCAAGGAGCACTACAAGTGGAGTCTAATCATTGGGCTTATAAGCCCAACAGCCCTAGGGGTAGCAGAAGAGTATATGCAGCCACCACCTGACACAGTGGTTGCTGCTTGGCTCATGGTCACGCAGACTAGCGATTGACCTCTCCAAGCTAGGAGAGGCTGCTCATCTTGGCTGGAATAAGGGACTAAAGAGGTGTGTTGCTAGCTGCAGCACATGACTGCGACATTGCTCAACCTCCAGGACTCATGTCTCTCAGCTTTACAGGGATGCCACACACGGCAAGCATGTAGGAGGACTATGGTTAAGGGCGTACCAATTTGTCCTCAGGGTTTAGCACATTCAATGAAGGGAAGAATTATTCAGGAGGAGGGAATGAAGGATACAATTTGGAGTGGCTGAGTGTGCTGTGCTACTCATCCAGATAGGCCTGCCCCTATCCCAGGTGTGTGTGTGTGTGTGGTGTGGTGTGTGTGTGTGTGTGTGTGTGTGTGTGTGTGTGTGTGTGTGTGTTCTATTATACATGTTTATCTTGTAGTCTACAAAATATTGTGGCAGTTTGCTGAGACAGTTGTGTAACTGTATTTACATGTTGCTTGTGTAAAGTGTATTTAATTTGTACTCTTATTGTAATTGTGAAAAAAACTAATATTAATGTCAAAGACATCTTTTATAATTTCAAATCCATGTACAATGTTAGATTGCAATCAAACACATGTCAGTAAAGTAACTTTTTTATACTAAAGGTAGCTTAAAAGAGAGATAAAGGTGAGTTGCAAAATAATATGCATTTGCATGTTACCTGCTTCTTTATTGTTACTGTTTACAACAGTATCCCAGAATACTCAAGTATTCTAATTGTTCTTGATGTATATATGCATTAAAGAGCCTTCCACTTACTGAACATGTGCAAGAAGTTGAATAACACTTTAACACGTTTTGCTGAGTCTGGCATCCTGGGATGCATGCTAAGCTAAAGTGCCTGGGTCATCAAAATACTCCTCCGCAAATTATCCAGGAGGACTGTGTGTGTGGTGGTTGATGAGAACATCATGAGTCAACATCCATCTTCATAAGTTTGTCTCAGGCTGTGCATTTAGGCCTCCTCTTTGATTGCCTCATTCATAGGAAATCTCCAGCTGTATGCTGACAACCAGGTGTACACAAACAACTGCATCTAGGCCTTCACCTGTGATAGAGGAGAGTGCTAACTTCTTCATCAACCAGACTTGAAGAAAATGCACACTCTTGACACAGGGTTGTACCTAGCAAAATCAAATCAAGCGAATCTTGCGTCAATACCTTGCTGACAACATTGTACTGGAAGTAAAGCTGGCAGGTAGGATATCAGACATTCACACAGAGCTCTTTTCATCTTTCACCAACCTCACCTGGATAATGGCTTAAAACAGTCTGAAAGTTATGTTGCATCTACTGCACCTCACACCTGGCTGCTGAGAATGGGGAGGGACTTCACCCTAAATATGTTACATAATGAAGTGTTTCTGCATTCTATGGTTCTACCCACCTTTGTCTTGAAAACTTTTGGCCAATTCTGGTGAGAAGCCTGTGACTTAATCAGTTGTAAGTTTATCCACATGAGCCTCAACACCTGGCCTTTACTTTAGGTTGAGAGACGTGATGGGTTTGTGCATCAGATGTCACTCTTCATCTCCCCCTCCATTTTCTGGCACACTGATTCCCCACATGCTCTACAGTCACTCTCAGGTAAAAGTTCCATTATATGAGAGAGATCATCATCTGCTTTCCTTTGTATCCCACTTTGGTTATCTGTTGATCCAGGTGATGTACTACTTTAGTGTCCACCACAATGTTTCAGAACATACTTTCAAAATGGAGGTTAGTAGCAGAGTAATGTCATTTTTATGGGGGCAATGATTAGTGGGCTTTTGTTTCCATTATCGTTTCCTTTTTTTGCCCTTTAGTTGCTTCCTTTGCTGTAAAAAAAAAAAAAAAAAAAAATATGCACGTGTCATCTGTTGAGATGTTACCATGAGTATTTCACTGGATTAATTAAGAACTTTAGCAGTAAGTCTGAAAATATTTGATTTACTAAGGAATGTTAGGGAGAGAGAGAGAGAGAGAGAGAGAGAGAGAGATTGCAAGCATACTAATCATATAATACACACTAATCATACTGAGAAATACCTCCATCAGGCATATGGCGAACCGTTGTCTACTATGGGACCTACCTCTTGAAATTAAAAGGGAATCTTTCTGAACTGTTAGCTCAGTGTTTCATCAGCAGTCCATGGCTAATGAGGTATTAACTGGTTTATGTTTCAAGCCTCAGAGACAGGTTGATGTATGCTTTCATAATGGCTTTGTGTAATGTATGTTTGAAATTGAGCTTTGTCTTTCAATGCTGAGTGGATATGAATTGATATGAATTTTCTTTCTTAATTTTAGGGCATTTTGAAACATTTAAAAAATAAATAGCAAGGCGAGATTACTGTATCAGACTGCTTGTTTCCTGTGTCATGACTTTGAATCCCAACGTGAAGTGCATCAAATCAGTTTTGGGTCATGGAATTCGTTTCAGTACACAAGTCTTTATTTACAATCTCATATTACAGGATTCGGATCGTTATACAATGAGAATGTATTACTGATTAACTTAAAAGGCCGAAGCGAACTGACCGTTTTGAAATAAGGGTTGAATTTACCCAAGAGTTATACACGGTAGCCCCACGTCAAATGACACTTCCGACTACCACTACCACCACTGCTGCTGCCACTACTACTGCTACTACTACTTCTATTACTAATACTAATAATGCTGCTGCTGCTGTTGCTCCTACCAAAGATCCTTAATCTTTTATACTACTACTACTACTACTACTATAACTACCACTACTACAGTTACTTTTACTCAGGGGCGTTTCTAGGGTTCAAAAGCATTCGGGGCTAAGAGAAAAACATAAGGGGCTGAAGTTTACAGTGAGCGAAAAAATAAATGTGGGGGGGTACCTGTTTGCGTTCACCACCATGCACCTAAGATAAACACATACAGCTACACTCCCAGACTGCACAGTAAACAACAAACTGTGGAGAATATTTATTTATTATTTTTTGGAGGGACGGGGTCCGGGGGTGAAAAAAGGTTCGGGGCTCAAACCCCGGAAGCCCAAGGCTAACGACGCCACTGCTTCTACTACTACTGCTACTACTACCACTACTGCTACAACTACTATTACTGCTGCTGCCACTCATATAAAAAAGTGACATAAGGGCCTGACGAAATAAATTAGTGTGATATACTCGGGGCTGCTTCCGCCTTCGGTTGAGGATGACCTGGGAACAGGTTAGACCTTAAAATTCAAACTCCCTAGCCCTTTGTTTATACCTACGTTAGAAAAGAGCAAAGGTAACGTGCAGATCGAGTGGAGTGGCAGTGAAGCTGGGAGCCCTTTTAGTGATGATTATCACTGTTGGCAGGGCACAGCATAATTATGTTACCACTATTACGAGACCTATACTCAATATCAGGTTCATGACGTTTCTGTAAACCTAAACTCTCTCTCTCTCTGAAATCACTTGCACACTTTTAATTTTAAGCCTAAATGTAGTTTTGATATATTCTATTGAGAGAGAGAGAGAGAGAGAGAGAGAGAGAGAGAGAGAGAGGAACGTAGCTAAATGACTGGCAGGAAACACCTCCCCCAACCCCAGCCCCTCCACCAGGCGGGCGAGGGGTGGTGCTGCCGTGCGTGACGCCAGCGGCTGTCAATATCCGCGTTGTGCGTCTGGCAGGCCCGCCCACAAAAGCTTCACCGATGCGCTGCCAAGCTTTGGGGAGGGGAAGGTGCGCGTTCCCTTGGCTTCATAATGGCAGGTAATGGTCCATTACCCACAAAAAACAATTCACACATAGGGTTCGTGTTCACATGGCATTCGTATTTCAGTTATTTTTACCTGTAGCTATTTGAACCAGGCTGTCTTTCGTGCGACTTTCACCCGTTTGGATGGGAAACTTTAGAATAAATCTCAGACGAACGGGGAATGAGGAAGGTACTAGCCTACGTGAGGAAACTTCTGCTTCCCTGGCGGTAAAGGTGAGCACGTCATTCCTAGGAACTTGTGTCCCTCGCTCGATTTTTCCGTGGACACAAGTACGGGATATTCTAATATGCACATGGTTATTGTAATAAATATTACACCACGTAAAGTGATGACAGATATCCATTTCTTTTGCTTTACTTTGAAAAGTTATAGTTTTAGATATATTGTTCTCACCATATTTCTATATTGGTTAGTGTCCAACGTGGATCGTAAACCACTACATTTACGTATAGAATATAATAGGGATAATTTTGTAACACCTAGTACTTTCAGGCTTTGAAAAAGTCAGAGATGTGTGTGTGTGTGTGTGTGTGTGTGTGTGTGTAATTTACCCACTGCTTGAACACGAGCTGTACTCACTCATCACCAGAAAGTACCCTCCCGACTAGAGCAAGACTCATTACAGTTGATCTCTGGGGATTGCTGAAACCTCACCCCCCCCACCCCCTTTGATCAATGGGAGACAGTAACCACTCCATTGTCAGCGGAATAATGCCGGCCTTAGCGGGGCTCGAATCTCTGCCTACCGGGCCGTGAAGCCTGGCAGCGCAGAGCTTTTAGCGACTGAACTATCTGAGCGGTGTGTGTGTGTGTGTGTGTGTAGCCAAAATTTACCCTCTGATTTTTTATTCACTTGGCATTTATACACCCACACTCAAGATCTTAAGTAGCTTGCTACAATATAGATACTTTAAGATGAAGATGAAGAGAGGGTGCCGAGTTTCTTAAACACACACACACACACACATCAAGGATTTAGGTCACGCACACTGTCAAGTCTAATGGCGTCTAAAATACCACTACCATTAGGGAACAATATTTATTTGCTGAGGGCCAAAGTGAAAAAATAAAAAAATATTCTGTTCACTGTTGTTGAGTGTTGTTGATCGTCTCACACCAACATATTCATTAAACTAGCCTTGCTGAGTATGAGGCTTTGATTGGCGGAAAATACAGTAGTACTGTCCAGACTGTATGTCTTCCTTTGGGTCGAATAAAATTCTAATAAACTACGCCATTTGTTTGGCACAAATTAGGGCCTTCACTTTTCATCAGATTTTGGAAAAAGGACAGTTAATTCCTAGTTAATCCGGCTCCATCTTGGACAGGTTACTTCTTGTATATATATATATATATATATATATATATATATATATATATATATATATATATATATATATATATATATATATATCAAAGTGCGATTTTACTATATTTTCTCCAAAATAGAAAGTAACTTTTCAATAGAACGCTCGATTTCCCTCAGCTTTGAACCAACGATGAAAATGACGGAAGGAAAACTAAAGTGCTAGATTCTCCCATAGTTAAACAGTCTGAAGCAACGAGTCACCTTGTTTCCTCCTGTTTTATCGATCTTATTAGTCTATGTGATTATTCGTATGATATAGAAAGCATTGGCGGCTCCACGGGGGGGGGGGCAGATCCCCCCCATGGTCCTGAGCGGATACTGGAAAACTGGCTCAAAAGCGCGCTGCGGCTATAACAATGCTTTTTTTCAGAGGAATCGGCCGTCTCATTGGGATCCGAAGAGGAACATTGGCCGCCCAAGAATGCTTTGGCACCAAGTCCAGTCGTTATGCCCATTGATTCAGGTCAGTCCACCAGTTATTCAGGAGCAGGACTGCCGAGAATGGATAACCGGTAATGTTAATGCCCCTTCCATCCGCAAAAATCCTGGCATCGGGGCCCCCCTCAAACTTTTTTCTTGGATCCGCGCTTGATAGAAAGATAATCGTGTTCACAATTCCCCACGGGAGTAAACTCGTGTCTCTCCGTTTCCTCGAGACCGAATGTCTGTTAAATAGTGCTGGTCTCTGGAGGTAGACAGGCTTACAAGTACCCCGTAACACATTCTATGCCATTTACGAGACCTTTCCGCCCTCGCACACTCCTAACGTTGCGTTTAATCAACGAAGAATATTTCAGTGACCACAATGCGACAGTACTAGATGATCCACTGGGATGGCGCGGGCTGTTGGTGGTGAGGTTTGGCAGAGTCTGAAACCAATGTATTGAGCTACTATGTCAAGATAAAGTCGCAGTATCAATGTGTAGTGGTGTCCTGAGTCATCACAATATTATATTAACACCTTAAACTTTGTTGAAGGTTGTAAATGGTTGAATTCACACACACACACACACACACACACACACACACACACACACACACACACACACACACACACACACACACACACACACACACACACACACACACACACACACACACACACACACACACACACACACACATACACACACACTTATTAGATATATCAAACTTGCTGAGTTTTACTCAAGAATGACAGACACTCTGCAAGAAAGGAAAGATTCGGTCAGCTGTATTTTATTCAGATTTGAAATCTAAGCGAGGAGCATTCACGATAAAAGATAAAGTGGATGAATCTGAAACTGGAGGAACGATAATATGAGCATGATTCAGATCCTGTAAACTGCAACTTGCTGAAAACCGCTAAGCCTATAAGCAAGCTGGTCGATACATGGGTATCTGGGAAAACCCGAGGGAAGTAATCTGTGGTAACCTGGATGTCACACTGGTCCAGTGTCCCCGTGTTATGGGTTCTTATCCATCACATGCTCAAAGGCTAATGCGTCGGAGATGAGCTCCGAGGCCACATGCAGGTATAACGTATGCTCCTACAGATGAATATAAGCAGTGATTTGCCGCAGGAATCTGTTCTATCTTTTCTTATTATTGCTCATTAATGATCTTTCCAAAACAAACTGTTTTATCCACTCTTATGACGATGACTAGGCACTCCGCATTACTCCACATTCTTTAGAAAAATTCGTCACAGCAATCATCATTTAATTCAAGGTTGGGTGTTATAGATTGGCTGACCTCTGACCTTGCTACTATTTCTGAATGGGTCAGGAAGAACTTAGTGTTCTAAAAAAAAAAAAAATATATATATATATATATATATATATATATATATATATATATATATATATATATATATATATTTCTCTACCTGACAACTCGACACAGTCTTCCGGCAACACTCAGCCGTCGGAAGTGAGTGATCAGCGTCTTGGTGAGGCGTCCTGGAGGCCCCGGGTTCGAGATCCGCCCGCCACTAGAAAGCTGACTATTTTCAGTCATCCTAGAGTGGCCTAAACTCTAAAGCCCCGTTCACACTGTGCCGTCTCTGGGCCACAACAACCCAGCGACTTTTAGGCCCCCTTCATACTGTGCTGACTCAGCATCCGGCGATCCTTTCTAGACCTCTTTCCAACCATGTGCGACCCTTTCACAACAACACTTCACACCCAAGACCTCGTATACCCTGAGTCGCTAGTGAGTTGTCGTGTCACAGAGTCGGCACAGTGTGAACGAGGCCTAAGAAAATTCACAAGCTGTCCTGAAGGCCACCTATCGACCTGGACTCTAGATTAACTTTCTAAAGAGAATCAATAATTAATTCTGGGGGACAGCACAGCCAAGAATGATGTAGCCTCTATAAAACACTTTCTTGCGCCATAACAGGATGGGGCCGACCACCAGGCCCCACCAAGAAAGCCTACCAGTTCCAAAGGCAAAACGTAAAAAAAAAAAGAAAAAGTAAACTTTCTTGGTCCACCCTTAGCTTAAAATCTAAACTGGAAACTTTATATATTGAAATCTTGATATATCAGCTTCTTATAGAATTTATGCATTTTTTAACTCTTCAACCAATTATTTTTCTATCGCCAGATGCTAATTAAATACAAGGGCTTGTCTGCCCCTGTATGGTGTAAGCAATGGTAAAAAATCTGAATGGGACTGTTACGAGTGGAGTCCCACAGGTGGTGATCTTTTTACTTTGTAGACTACCTCTACTGCATAGAAATGCCATAAAAACAGCTTGTTAAGTATTAAGTTGCTTACACAGATGAAAGTTTCAACGATATGCTAGAAATGTTTCATGTTTTATTCATATACGAAAACATATCATAATTCACAGATAAAGGAATATACATTGAAAGTAGCATAGAAGTATAGTGTCTGATGCAGAATTTTATACTCTTTAATTTGATAACAAATTCACGTTTGTAAACCAATTTATAAACAGGATATGAACATATTTGTGACCCCTACCCTCATCGCGCAGGAGTCCAAAATCGAAGTATACTGACCTACTAATGGGGCTGAGAGACCCTTGTAGGGGCATTTTTGAGTTTGTTAACACTTAAAGAGGGTGCTTTTAAGCACACAGAACTGCCATTAGAATTTTGCCATCATGGGGGTGCATGGGAACCCCTCCTTCCTACTAGACTAACTCTTATGAATTTGTTAACTGCTTGCCTCCACCCCTCACGCAACTCCATTGCACATGATTTTCTACTCTAGCCCATTCCGATGCCGCCCAAAATCTGTAAACATTACCTAACCAGTACCTTCAATTTTATCCCTTTCGCTGGTAAACTCTAGAAAAGTTTACTTTTGTTTATGTTTCCTCCCTTCCATTACTTGAATGCTCACAAGTGGGGGGTATAAAGACATCTCCCGCCTGCCGGTACAAGCTGACAATTTTCAGTCATCGCTGAGTTGCTTAAAACTACCTGCATGGTGTCCTGATGACCACCTTTCAACTTGGGCTTTGGCGAAACCCTCTAAAGAGGATCAAGTGGAGCTCCAGGGGATATCATGAACCAAGCAAATATGGCGTCAAAGAGCAAACAACAACAAAAAAAACTCGCCTACGCCACTAACGGTATGGGGCCAACTAACAGGCACCATCATGAAAAAAAATTACCAGTACTTTAGGACAAACGAAAACAAAACAAAACATACCAAGACCCCCTTCCCCCACACTACTACTGTACTACTATAATATACTACTTTTATTCCTCTCTAGCACTGCTCACCGTCACCGCCATTCGTCAGCCTTCCACCCCAGCGGTTAGATTACCTCTTGGTGTTTTAGGCTCACGCGAAGCCACACAGTCTTACCCGCCATCCTCTCGTGAGCGTTTGTTATGCTCACAGTCTTACTAACTAACGGGGAGCTCTGCCTCTTTTTGTCGTCCCGCCCCACGGGATCAAGTGCTCTCGCTTGTTCTCTGTTACGTGACTTTACTAATGCTACATGATCGCTTCTCTAGTTGAACGGGCCTGTTGGTTTTGTTGCTAGATTATGAGAACGAGAGAGAGAGAGAGAGAGAGAGAGAGAGAGAGAGAGAGAGAGAGAGAGAGAGAGAGAGAGAGAGAGAGAGAGAGAGAGAGAGAGAGAGAGAGAGAGAGAGAGAGAGAGAGAGAGAGAGAGAGAGAGAGAGAGAGAGAGAGAGAGAGAGAGAGAGAGAGAGAGAGAGAGAGAGAGAGAGAGAGAGAGAGAGAGAGAGAGAGAGAGAGAGAGAGAGAGAGAGAGAGAGAGAGAGAGAGAGAGAGAGAGAGAGAGAGAGAGAGAGAGAGAGAGAAGAGAGAGAGAGAGAGAGAGAGAGAGAGCTTTTAATTTACTTATTTTTTTATTTAAGTAATCTCTAGCGAGGGAAAGGGAAAATGGTGCCACAAAAAGCAAACTCCAGCATCCGTGCTGGGGGTGGGCATCTGCCATCCCTGCCGTGATGGCTTTAGGTCGCTGCTTGCCTTGCCTTGACTTCCCGGAGCGCGGAGTCACGAAACTGTTACTGGACATTTAGAGGTAGTTCGTCTGTGTAACTCTATGTGTCTCTTGTCTACTCCACACCAAGATCGGCCTTGCTCCACACATCGTTGATTGCTGTGACTCAGGGCGACGCAAGTTTCCCCGCCCCTCATCCATTGTAACACAGATGAGAATGCCGCCCCAGTTGGATTAGGCAGAAATCAATATTACTTTGAACAGTGGGCGCTGCTCAGGCTGTGGGGGAAGAGCATCAGGCCAAGGGGAACTACACCTCTTGTAATGATTTTTTTTTTCATTTAGTCAACTCGTGCTCACTTTGCCAGGAATACCACATTACCAATAACTTGAGGACTCGTGGCGGGAGAGACAGAACCTTCTATTTTTTTTTTTTTTGAATAGCAACATTTCCATCGAAACTGAACGGTCTGAGTTCCCTCTTACGATAACATCACACCAAGCCCGCAGTCATCCGGGGTTAGAGACAGAGTGCGACGCCAAGGTAAGAAGGGGAAAAAAATCTGCCCGAGAAGGTATTCTCGCCAGAAAGGTCATGCGGCCATGTCAGTGGGTCATCACTATATTGCTTTGGCTCTGCGGGAGTGAACTGAGCCATACGCCATCGATACGCAGCACTAGGTGCTTCCCATTTAACAGAGCTGGTAAATCGAATGGAGAATGTAATAACTTTTTCACAGGAATACTTTACGATGAAATGGAGTGTATATGAATACGTGCAAATGAAACATGTGGCCCATATTCTCAAACATTTCGGGCTTTCATACCCATATTTGATAAGGCTTTTGTAGAGGTTGTAGGTATTGTCATGGGTAGTTTTATACGCCTAGTGATAATTCGACAAGGCTTCTGCACCATGAATGTGAAGAAGGCATGAGAAACCGGACTAACCTCCTTTGTGGTCTTTGGAAATATTGTTGTGAGAGCCAAATGCGCCTGAGAATTCGGGCCCAAGTAGGACCTGCCAGCAGAGAACATCTATATGAGCCTCAAGTCTTCGTATAACATTTAGCTTCTCTCGTCCACGGTGTCTGAAATAAGAGACCCTCACTACCTGCCCAAGAAGAAAACACATAAGACACGAAACACTTTGTGGCACCAGATTCCGGTGTGACTGTGGTCATGTAATTGGGTTATTAATTTTCATGTCCGTATTTTTCGATGGGTGCGGTCACACAGTTTGCCTCGGACTTTTTTTTTTTTTTTTATCTTTAGATTGTTCATTTCATTTATTTCAATTGGACATGGGGTTAACTTTTCAATATTTCGCTGACTGCCATAAGACGCGACGAATGACCTACACATTACTAAGAAAGAGGATTACTAAAGGCCCAGTCACACTGGCTCTACGTCTGCATTGCGACCGATGGAGGTCATGCTCTAAAACCTCCAGCCGACCTCTCAGGTCGCTGCCGGTCGTAAAAAAGGTTGCCGTCCGGTGGCCGAATGGACTGCGTCTAAACGGCAAGCGGGCTACCACCGGTGGCCGACAGTTGACCATTAACTGTTGAATGGCGACCGGATGGCAAGCGGACGCCGTCTGGTTACCGTCAGATAGTAGGAGGTCGCTGATGTTTGCCGCCCAATTTTCATCTGTCATTGGCCGTGGTCGACGCCGGCCTTCCACTACACGGCGAGTTGTGCGGCGACCGGTGGTAGATCAAACCAACCTTTCCCGGAAATGAGGTACATTCCTGAGCAATGACGTCCCACCCCCCTCAGCCCGTCCAAGCTCCGTCCCGACTCAACCTGCTCCACAGGTCAAACACACGGGCAAATGTGTATGGGTCACCTGTGCCTAACCAAAATAAATCCCTGCAGGACATGATGTGCACAGCAGTAACAATGAGAGTCTGTGGAGCTATTGGCTTTTATCCATTTCAAAAAGAATTGTTAATTTCATCTGCTCTGCCCAGGGTGATGGAAATGCATTAGAACGAATATAATGTAACATACACACTAATAACAGGTTAAACCAATATTGTTTGTAGCATTTTGTGCATGTCTGCGGCACATAGGGGGCGGGGTGGGTGGGGGGAGGCACAAATATCCGTACTACTCCGCGGGCCCGGGTTCGTATCCCGGCCCGGGGAGTCGGCGTGCAGCTCACCCAGCTGTTCATCCTCCCTTTCGGGCTGGTCGATAAATAGGTACCTGGGGAAACCCGGGGAACTTAAACTGTGGTAACCCGGATGTCACACCGGCCCTGTGTCCCGGGGTAATGGGCTCCCTCCCACCACAGACTCAAGGGCCAATGTTACGAAGATGAGCACCCAGGCCATGCGATGATACAGCGTATGCCCCCAACTTTACCTTTATAATATATATATATATATATATATATATATATATATATATATATATATATATATATATATATATATATATATATATATATATATATATATATATATATATTTCTGTTGTTCAGTAATGATCTTCTTTCCAAAACGAACTGTTCTATCCATTCTTACGCTGATGACACCATTTTGCAGTACTCAACTTCTTTTAATAGAAGACCCACTCAAAAGGAACAAAACGATTCCAGGCCGGAGGCTGCAGAACGCTTAGCCTCAGACCTTACTATTATTTCCGATTGGGACAAGAAGAACCTGGTGTCCTTCAACGCCTCAAAAACACTGTTTCTCCACCTATCCACTCGACACAACCTTCCAGATATCTATCCCCTATTCTTCGACAACTCTCAGCTATCACAATTTTCAACACTAAACAT
Source organism: Eriocheir sinensis (assembly GCF_024679095.1). Lineage (NCBI taxonomy): Eukaryota > Metazoa > Arthropoda > Malacostraca > Decapoda > Varunidae > Eriocheir > Eriocheir sinensis. The sequence goes on from NC_066516.1 coordinate 23,423,875, forward strand.
CCTCGGTCTATCATTAACTCAAAATCTCAACTGGAAACTTCATATCTCTTCTCTTACTAAATCAGCTTCCTCGAGGCTGGGCGTTCTGTACCGTCTCCGTCAGTTCTCCCCCGCACAGATGCTCTCCATTTATATTGGCCTTGTTCGCCCTCGTATGGAATATGCATCTCACGTGTGGGGGGGCTCCACTCACACTACTCTCCTAGACTGACTGATAGTCTTCTACCTCTTAAATTCCCCCTCCATGTTGCCTCTCTTTCTATCTTCTATCGATATTTTCATGCTGACTGCTCTTCTGAACTTGCTAACTGCATGCCTCTCCCCCTCCTGTGGCCCCGCTGCACAAGACTTTTTACTCATACTCATCCCTATACTGTCCAAACCCCTTATGCAAGAGTTAACCACCATCTCCATTCTTTCATCCCCTTCACTGGTAAACTCTGGAACAGTCTTCCTTCGTCTGTATTTCCTTCTGCCTATGACTTGACCTCCAAGAAGAGTGTATCATGACACCTCTCCACCCAAAATTGACCTCTCTTTCGACTACTCTTTACTTTTATCTTTCATAGGAGCGGCGAGTAGCGGGCTTTTTTTTTGTACTCTTTTTATTGCCCTTGAGCCGTGTCCTCTGATGTAATATATATATATATATATATATATATATATATATATATATATATATATATATATATATATATATATATATATATATATATATATATATATATATATATATATATATATATATATATATATATATATATATATATATATATATATATATATATATATATATATATATATATATATATATATATATATATATATATATATATATAGAGAGAGAGAGAGAGAGAGAGAGAGAGAGAGAGAGAGAGAGAGAGAGAGAGGTCTTATCGCAATTTATCTGATACAGTGGTGGCACTCCGATGTTATCGCTAAACATTATATCAGCGAGTGAGTAATGTTATGAGGAGCAAAGGGCACCGTCGGGAGAAACTGAGGAATTGCCAAACTGTGTGTGTGTGTGTGTGTGTGTGTGTGTGTGTGTGTGTGTGTGTGTCATTCACCATGGTGTGGTTCAATCCAGTGAGTGTTGCTTTTCAACCAATTTTGGGGGCAACTAACCAATTTCCTCTTTCACTTATCCTCAATTTGATTAAAACGTGACATATACTTACAGACAATATTGTTTCTTTTGTTGACATTGATAATTTTAAATAAAAAGTCAGCGGGGACAGTATTTGTCCCCCCCTCCCTTCTTACTTTATAGCTACCAACACTTTTATTTCTTATGTCCATGACTGATCAACGAGGGAATTATGTCTGGATCTATGTCAGGTTTTGGTTTTCCCTTCATACCCCTTCATGGATCTCAGGGATAACAACAATAATTGAAATAATAATAATAGAAATAATAATAATAATAATAATAATAATAATAATAATAATAATAATAATAATAATAATAATAACAACAACAATAATCTTATTTTTATTACAGGCCTGTAATTTTGGCAGAGTTTTTGGGGGTGTTTGAGGGCATCATATGTTCGAGGTGGGGGGGAGGGTGGTGAGCAACCCGAGCATGAGCAAATGGGGGAAATTGTTTTGATAAATATAGACTTTTAGGGTCATTTTCTGGCCGACATAGAAAACATAGTGGGGGGCTCAGCCCCTTCAGAAATTACGGCCCTGTATTATCAGCATTACTACTACTACTACTACTACTACTACTACTACTACTACTACCACTACTACTACTACTACTACTAGGGGAGAAGGTGGTAATATGGACCAGGCCATATCTCAGAAACTACGTGCTGCTGTCAATTGGTAACTGACTTTAATCATGACATTAGTTCCCCATAGGCCACCAAAGTGTTTCTTGAGTCACTGTCACTCGCTCGAGGTGCGTCGCTCTGAGGGGCAATTTAATCTTGCTCAGTGAACCTTTTTTTAGTGAAGATTCAAAACTTTTCCTATATAAATTGATAAATATGGACTCTGATATATCGTGTACGTATTGATTAGTCATAAAATCACTTGTTAAAATGACGTACTTAGTTTTTTGGAAAAACAAATTAGCTTAGAATTTCTGCTAACTATTTATGAAAATATCGTGGGGTGGTAATATGGAACAGCGTGTTCCATATTACCACCATTCCCTATCAGTCAAATAGAGGTCGCAAAGCTTTGAAACCATCTCTCTTGACTTCCTCTCCATACAAGTTAAAGACCTCATTTGAAAAAAATTCAGAGTCCAAATGAGAACTACGGGTTCATTGTGTGGCGTGCCAGGGACGGGTTCGTTATCTCCGCTCATGTCCTGTGTAGCCTAGTAATGTGAAACTGATTTTTCCATTTGTGACTTCTGTTCTTAAACTTTCCTTTTCACTGTAAAAGTTTTATTATGTGTTCACAAAAAAGGAATATATTATTTTGTGTTTTTTTAAATTGATTCATATTACCCCCCCACTTGTTTCATATTACCCCCCCACTTTCTATGACCCACTTTTTTGGATCTTCTTGAATAAAAAGCTGTAGCACTTGAATGATTTAGTTTTTCTCACTATAATTGAATGTGTTAAGAGGATAAAATTTGCCAATACCTGTAACGGTTGTTGATGCAATTTTTCCCTTTAAAATCGGTGTTTTTGCCTGAAAAAAAAGTGGTCTCTACTACCACCACCTCCTGCTGTTGCTACTACTACTACTACTACTACTACTAATGATAATAATGATGATAATAACGATCAAGCGCTGGACTCGTGACCAGCAGCCAGCACATTCCCAAAAATAATGAGCTTGGATCTCATGTGACGGATCTTTGGGTACGGCTGCAACCTCACGTTACACCCACACACACCCAGGAGGCAGGACATAACTCTCGACTGTCACCGGGCACCCATTCACTGCTGGGTTGAGGGGGGGGGGGGGGGGAGGATGGCACGAAGACTGCCCATCCGTGTACTCCGTCCGGGAATCGAACCCTGGCCCTCTCGGTTGTGAGGTGTGTGTGTGTGTGTGTGTGTGTGGTCAGAAACGCAACTGCCCCTCACCCCCGACCACGCACGAAATCAAGCTAACAGAGCATGAATAGCCTTGAAATTGTGCAATTAACTGATATCAAAGTTAAACAAAGAAAGGCATGACTGATTGAACGGATCCAAGTTTTTCACGGAATGGCGCTGTTGATCGGACAGAGGTCAAGACGCAAGACATATTCTTAAGCGTATCGGCAGCTCAGTTCGCCTTTTTGAAAAGACTCTCGTAGGACCGTCCCCAAGGGGGGGGGGGTTCAGGGGGTTCGGAGGGGTCTGACGACCCCTTTCCATCTGCTAAAAGGTCTACTTTCTGAGAAAGTCAAAACGAAAAAGTTGGACAAAAGTCCCAGTATTTCGTTTTGACAGCAACAAAATGCACCCAGAAATGTTAATTTTTCAAAATCCCGAACCCCTCATCTGATTTGGCTCGCTTCCCTTGCCACTCGCCCCTCTTCAAGTGGCTACAAAGGTCCACATATCGTGGAAAAAGTCCCCCTCCCCACCCTCTACAGCTCTAGGTACGCCCCTGTCTCGTAGAAGTTGTTTATGGTTTCGTGGACTGTTTTGTGATCCTGGTGATAGCTTTACACGTCATTTACACCTAGAACGGAAAAAAACACCCATGGGAACCCGGTTAATCGTCGCTGTAGCCTTGAAAAATAATCTTAATGGGAGGAGAATACGTTAAAAATGTGAACGCTAGACTATAAATGCCGATGGTAATGAATCAGGTCAAAGTTAGACAAGGAAAAACACATTTAGTGAACATATCAAAGCTATCCAAAGAATGATGCAATTTTCTTTCAGCAATTAAATTTTTCGAACAGGAGGCTGTAGCTGAGTGGTTAGCGAGTCGGGTCCGCGTCCAGTAGGACGCAGGTTTGCGTCCCGGACGCCCGTCGCCACAAGCTGGGGATTTTAAGTCACCGCTGAGACCTAAAACTACCCTCGTGCTGTGCTGAAGACCACCTATGAACCCGGACTCTTGAAGCGTCAGCATGAGCCAAGCAAGATAGCGCCACTTGTCATCAAGCCCCACCAAGAAAACTTACCGGCGTCATAGGCCAAAAAACGTAAAAAAAAAAAAAAAAAGAAGAGTGTAATCAATTATTTTTCCGTTAGCTTTTCTTTTTGCCCTTGACTGGCTCCTCTGCTGTAAAGAAAAACAATGCCAGAGTTCGCCAGATAAAAAGAAAAATGGCTCAATTCAATGAACATGTATCAAGTTTGTCCCTAATGCGCAGCGCAGCACCATTATGAGATATCACGGCGCCTTGGCCCAATGCTGGCCGGCGGTGACACACACACACACACACACACATACATTATAAGCAGGTGGCTATGTACGCACTGAAACACTTGCTTGACTGGTAACGCCGGATACACTGTCTCATCCTTTCCATTACCTTGCTAGTCACCATCACGTAGTTTAATTGTATTTCTCCATGCATTGTTGTTGTGCATCTACAGCTATCTATCTGTCTATCTATCTGTCTATATGTATATCTATTTATGTATGTATGTATGTATGTATTTATATATAATTATATATATATATATATATATATATATATATATATATATATATATATATATATATATATATATATATATATATATATATATATATATATATATATATATATATATATATATATATATATATATATATATATATATATATATATATATATATATATATATATATATATATATATATATATATATATATATATATATATATAGTATACGTGTGTGTGTGTGTGTGTGTAATTCACCACGGCCTGATCACGAGTTGGACTCGCTTTCGCCAGCAAGTACCCTCACGACGTGAGCAAGTGCTCATTATTGTCGATCTTTGGGTACTGCCATGACCTCACACACCACATACCCCATCCCCCTTGCTCAAGGGGGGACAGTAACCACTCCCAGTCAACGGAAAGAATTCGGCCTGAGCGGGGCACGAACCGCCGTCTGTTTGGCCGTGAAGCCTTGCAGCGCGGCCTCATTGTGTGTGTGTGTGTGTGTGTGTGTGTGTAAAACTTAAATTTGACCTCCTATATTTTATAAATGAATTTATTTTATTCATTAATTTACTAATTTCAAATTTGTTTTCTCGTTTGCAGTCCTCATCGATAAATTATTGAAGAAATTATTTTTATTATTTCATCTTCATTTTCTCTCGTTTCTATTTCATAATGCATTTATAATCTTCCGTTTTGTATAGGAATGTGTGTGTGTGTGTGTGTGTGTGTGTGTGTGTGTGTGTGTGTGTGTGTGTGTTAGATTTTTAAGACATGGAATGTCGTCTTCATAGTGTCATCTTAGGCCATCGTAAGGACGTAAGCGACACACACACACACACACACACACGCGGTGCATGGCCCTGGCTGGTGCAGTCGTGCCACTCGGGGACACACGGCTGAAGGTCATCCCTCGCTCGCCTTTGTGTGCCACGCCTCGACTTATTAGTCCTCTTGGTTGATAGCTATACTGGCTCTTTCATTTTCTGCTCCTACACTGCTTGGTTGCTACTTACCATTCTTCTCTCCTTATAGCCTTAAGTAAACAAATTAATAAGTGGATGATTTAACTCCATCTTAACTGCAGTTCTTCAAAGTGTGAATCACTCTCTAGTTTTGGCCCGCAGACTCCCCACATCGTCGCCGTTTCTTCGCAAATTGATAAATAAATGCCTGACGGCGGGTGACACGATTATTTGTTCTATCAGTAGGCATTTAAATAAGTCGTCAGGAAGACACAGGTAGCTACACAGGTATTATAAAAGTGCTTCAGAATGGATGGTGAGAGAAGTTTAATGATTAGTTTGTGTAAAGAACCTTCAGTTACGTCTGTAAGCACTGATAAGTTAGCAGCTGGATTATAGTTTCGCTTTTTACTGGTGTTTTATTCATTGTTATTACACATATGAAAGCAAAATGAAGGTTATTAGAAAAAAAGGAAAACATACGTGATTCAATAATTAATCATAGTTTGTCAAGTTTGCAGAGACTGTGTTTTCGAAATCTTTATGGCATTTCCTTCTATCCATGGATTATGAACAAGAAAGTTTTCTTTCTTTGCTATCGTAAACAGACAAGATAGGCTAGAGAACAGAAAAAATGAAAGCTCGCAAGGCTATTTATGTTTTCGAAGTCTTCATGGTATTCCCTTCTCGTATCCACAGACGGTGAACAAGAGCTTTTTCCTTTTTTTTAAAGTCAGAATATAGGCCAAGGAAAAGCAAAAGGAAGCTTGCAAGGTAATGTCCTGAAAACAGCATATAGTTATGTGTAGTTTCTCGGAGACTGCCACAAAGACAGGATGGGGGGTCTTGACTTATCAGGTCATGTTTATACATAGCTACTCTCATCCATTATTCTCGGTAGAGAGAGAGAGAGAGAGAGAGAGAGAGAGAGAGAGAGAGAGAGAGAGAGAGAGATTATCCAATCTTTGGCAAATGCTACAGGCACGCATAGTTGAGATAAGGCACTACCCTCATCGAACCTCTGTCTCCAGTCATGGATGATCTACCATTCGCTTTATCGTAGCGAAATCAGACGATTAATCATTTGATTAGTTAAACGGTTAGTCAACCAATCAATTTATCAATCAGTCTATTCTAAAATCAATATGCCTAGTTATATATACTTTTTTTCTTCAAATGTGCTGCCTTAACGCTAGCAGGCTCTCTTAATGGGCCTGGGTGGATGGCCCCAGCCAGACAAAGGCGCAGGCGAGTTTTAATTTAGCTGACTGCCGCGATATATATCTTGCTTAGGCCATGCTGCCCCCAGTGCTTCTTTTGACCGAAGTGGCTGAAGTTCGGGTTGATCGAAGATCTGGACATGTGGGTAACCTACCGCCATTCCGCGATGGTTGAAAATTATCAGCGTCTATCTGTCAATCAATCAGTCTATCTAGCCATCTACTCTCTATCTAACTATCACTCCATCTATTAGTAAATCTATCTTTCAATTTATGTATCTATCTATATCTATCTACATCCTCAAAAAATGTACCGACTTTTCAATCACTGTCTATTATTTAGATCTGTCTATCGATTTATTCAATTTATTTATTTATTTATTTATCTATTTATCCATCTATCAATCTCCTGTAGTTCCTCTTTCCTCTGTGTACGGTACCTGCAAATTATTGGTTACTTTGACAATTTGCGCTCATATTAAAGTTCAGGCGTAGCAGTTGTGAGACTAGCGGTTACATATTAAGGTGATGTAGGTCTTTTTTTTTATTTTTTATTCTGCCTCATTCCACCTTATCACCTTGCTATTTGTAGTTACTCTTCACTAATTAACTAACAAATGAAGATCAACGCCTGGGGCTACGTCGCCTACACTCCCGACGGTCTTCCCGAGCCATCTCCCACGCAGCTGCTTTATCCATACAGGTCCTTTCCAGCAGGATCAGTCGACTTGCCCGTCATGAGTTACGTTGGCGTCCCTTTGGCCTCCTCCATTCAGGGTTGTCTCTTACAGAAACAACTCTGTGAACAGGATCGACGTCCGGGGGCGTTCTACTTGCCCATATATGTAGCTATAGCCTATGAGCTCGTAGTAGTAGGGCAGGTATAGTAATAGTACTGAAATATTATTGAATCTCCTTTATATGATTTTCCTATTTACTGATAGATTTAATCACAAATGTAAATATTTCACACTTGTCCGTGGTGGAATATTACAGAAGTATCACCGAGTCAACAGTTGCATATTACACTTTAAGTAATGTTAATTAAACACCAGCATTGTGTGTGTGTGTGTGTGTGTGTGTGTGTGTATATATATATATATATATATATATATATATATATATATATATATATATATATATATATATATATATATATATATATATATATTCATTTATTTATTTAAGGTTGTTCACTATTCTAGGTCTCTGACTCATATCCTGGGAAATTATACTGTAGTTAGAAAAAAAAATACTTTGTGAAAGAGAAGCGCAGGAAAAAGAAAGTGCGTCATAATTTGGGCCGGGAGTGTCACAAGGGTTTGATAATGTCCCAGCTGTAGGCAGGTGAGATCATGTGCTAAATTATAGATCTGAAAATTAAATGATAAGTTCAAAGAAGAAAATGTTATTTTAGCATTGGTAACTGCCACTGAAATGCTTCGGAAGGAAAGGGAGACAAAGAAAAGTAAAAAATGTAAGACCATGCAAGTGTATTTGTAGCCTTTATGAGTCGAGGGCTGGGCCCCAGAAGAGGCTAATACTTGCTCTAGGTGCACATTCCTCACAATGGGCTTCAGCTCTCGCC
>NC_066516.1:23437217-23492217 GCF_024679095.1 Eriocheir sinensis
CTGCTACCGGGTTAAATTTCTCTCTTACTCTACAGTTCATTAATCCCTCTTTCTTACTTTTTCATAAAGTTCTTCTCCTGAAGCCTTTATCATGCAATTTTGCTTCTTTTCCTGCTCAACTTTTTTTTGAACTCCCATTTTGTTCTAATTTCTACATTGCCAGAACCACATAATGATCAGAAACCTAGAATATTGCCTTTACAACTTAAAAAGCTGTGACATCTGTGATCTTTCTAACTATTTTAGTTGTTTCTCTTTTGGTGTAAATACATGATCTAGCAAACTTATTTACTCAGCCATTCAAACCTTTCTTGCTTATCCACAAAATTGGGGTCATCCGATATAGCTGCGCTCATCTTTCACCTCATTCCTCTAGCCTGTGGTGGACTAGAACCTTTTACCCCAGGAGCAGAGCTTACCAGTCTATTTTCCCCAGATTTTCCTAGGTACATATTTCTTGACCTGCCCAACAGGGAGGATGATCAGCTTTGTGGGCTGTGTGACAGTTGTCCATGATGGGATAAAACCCTGGCCTATGGATTCATAGCTGTTTGCATAGATAGCTAATTTTACCCTATAAATAGTGTTTGGTTGGAACAAACTCCTCTACATGTATGCCCATTAGCTTTTTCCATTTCCATTCATTCCTTTCACGGCCCATACCCGCTTTCCAGTCTGTTCATTACCTACTCTTGCATTCACATCTCTCAACAAAATAGTTCTGTCTTTTTAACCAGTCAGGCACTTTTAATTAATCAGTCAAACCTAGGCTGTTTTTTGGCAACAATTTTGGCCACCTCAGACCATTTCATTAGTAGTTGATTCATTTGTTTGGGAACTTACCAGTTCATATTTTAAAGTACTGCATCATTCTTGTTCTCTCATGCTATCATTTTCTTCAGTCTTCTATGACCCTTAAAGTATCTAATTCTGCATAGTTTTCCAGGAACACATCTCCATTACATAATGTGTCAATTCAGAAAGCCCATGTCAATTGTAAGATCTCAACAAGGAATTCAATTATACTTCAATATAATTTTGCAAATTTTCTTTGCATCTGGTCTTTAACCCCAAGCCAATGAATACTATAATTGTCCTCCTCTGGAGGACACTGGTGGGTTGGTCCAAGCCCAGTGGCAGTGTAGGTGGATTTTTTTAATAATGGTGCTGCTTGTTACATTGCTGAGATTGTAATTGAAAGTGGAACTGATAGACAATATGTGGATGATTTTCAATCACTCAGTGATTATTCAGATAGAGAAATACTAATGGGATTTAAACTTCTGTGGGACTCTCATTTGGTGGCCACCTTTCACTATCATGTTATATTTTTCTTCCCAATTACCCATTTACCCAATTATTAATTACCCATATGTGTTCTTTGTCACCCTACCCTTTTTCCATTGCATTGTCACTTACACTACACCTGGCGACAGTAACTTACCTATTCTACTTGTAGAAAGGGAAATGGAAGTGGATTGCTTTCAAACTGCATTTGAATCCCTTTATATGTATGCTAGGAATTATTCTCCTAATCTGTATATTTTACAACAATCTGTTTTTGCTGCTTGAAGCATAAGTTCCCATCTTGATAACCATACTACATAAAATTATATGGAGAATTTTTCTAAAAAACCTACATGTTAACAGCTATTAGTTATTACATTGCCTGTGTGGTCATTGATGGCAATTTAAATGATTTAGGATAATTGAAAACCTCAAAAAGTTAGGGTTAACTGTTTAATGAATAACCTGAAACATTGTACAATGTAGACCTTTGTTAATAGATATGCCATTCATTGTAAAATTTTAGTTGTTAAAATATAACATATGCCATTTTATTCTTAAGTTTATATACAGTAAACCCTTGCTTTTACGGATCTGGATATAACGAATTTTGGCTTCAACGAACTTTTTTGCCTATAAGGTATGTGAGTTGATTTGCCAAACAAGCTTGGTTATTGTGGGGTATGTTTGATGGTGGGCTGACTGAGCATGTACATGCTTGTCAGTCAGTGTAACATAGTGTGTAATGTGTAATTATTGTTTTAGTTTCTCTGTATGGTTGTAGTATTTGTGATTGCATTTACATAAGAACGAGTATACTAACATTCATCAAATATAACAAATAAGCTTTGTTATATATGGAAATGTTAGGAAATAACGAACTTTCAGCACATATAATGAACAAAACTCGTTAATTATTACTACATTCCAAAAGTTTGAATCCCTCGGATATAACATTTTCTTATATAATGTCACCCCCTTCCCCCTAATTGATTTGTAAAGCGAGGGTTTACTGTATAAAAAGCATCGTCCATTCACAGTAATTGTTTTTGTGTTATATGTATTGCTTGAAGTGACTACTGAGGGTGCTGGGTTAGTGCTGTTAGAACACAGCACACCTGCCTTGAGAGTATGTGTTTCCAATTTGAAATAACCTGTAATTTGACTCCAATTGATCTTTTCTTCTTTCGATTTATAGGTCTGAACACAAAGGAACCAAGTAAGGGTCTCTCTCTCTCTCTCTCTCTCTCTCTCTCTCTCTCTATTTTAATATTATTATTCTAGTGCTAGCCATCTCCCACCTATAGGCATGCATGACCCTTTGGGGGTAAGAGAAAAAAGGCAGAACTAGTAGCTAAGAGGAGGGAGGGCTCACACACATACACAACACACACACACACACACACACACACACACACACACACACACACACAATGGATGAGATTTTTAGATCATAATATAATCACAAGTAAACATTATGGCTTCAGAAAAGGGCACTCGTGTGTAACAAACTTAGAGCTTTTACTCAAGGGTGACAGACAAAATACAGGAAAGGGACTGATGGGTTGATTGCGTTTACTTGGACCTGAAGAAGGCATTTGACAAAGTTCCACATACAAGACTGCTATGGAACCTGGAAAATAAAGAAGGATTAAAAGGGAAAATGAAGAACTGGATGGAAAGCTACCTTAGGGGAAGAGAGATGAGAACAGTGGTAAAGTACATAAAATCGGAATGGAGAATTGTAGAGAGTGGAGTGCCTCAGGGATCGGTATTGGCACCAGTACTTTTCCTAGTATATGCCAATGATATGCCAGAGGGGGTAAAGAGTTATATGAGCCTGTTTGCAGATGATGCAAAACTGCTAAGACATATAAGAAACAGTAAAGACTGTGAAATTCTGCAAGATGACCTGAACAAGATTCGAAAATGGAGTATTAAATGGGAGATGGAATTCAATGTGAAGAAATGTCATGTAATGGAAATGGGAAAGAGTGAAGGGAGACCAAAATGGACATATAAAATGGGAGATGGAGAAATATTAAAGAAAGTTCAAGAAGAGAGAGATCTGGGAGTGACAATACAAACAGCCTGAGAGTCAAGTTAATAGGATATTCGGTGATATGTGTAAAATGGTAAGAAATATAGGATTAGCATTCCACTGCATGGATAAGGATATGATGAAAAAGTTAATAACCACTATGATTAGACCAAAATTGGAATATGCAGAGGTGGTGTGGTCTCCCCATAAGAAGAAACACATAAAAAAAACTTGAAAGAATACAAAGGATGGGAACAAAAATGGTTCCGGAACTGGAGGGATTGACATATGAAGAAAGATTTAAGGAAATGGACCTACCAACACTGGACCAAAGAAGAGAAAGGGGAGACCTAATACAAATTTATAAATTATTGAGTAAAATGGAAGAAGTATATAATGAGGAGTTACTACTAAGAGAAGAAATAAACATCAGTAACACAAGAGGACACAGTAAAAAATTGAGGAAGGGAAGATGCTTGAGAGACATAAAGAAATATAGCTTCCCGCAAAGAAATATAGAGGTTTGGAACAGACTAAGTGAGGATGTACTAGTATCGGTGAAGTGTGCAAAACTTTAAGGAAAAGTTGGACAAATACAGATACGGAGACGGGACCACATGAGCGTAAGCCCAGGCCCTGTAAAATTACAACTAGGTAAATACACACACACACACACACATAAATGTGTCAGATATTATTACAGTTACTATTATTAATGTTCTTAGTATTATTAATTATTACTATTTTTAGTGATGTTTTTATTATTAATTGTTTATTAATATTATAATGACATTAACAACAAAAAAGTAGCTTTCTGTTAGGTAGGAAGTATCATTACTGAGGCAGCATATATGAATTTACTGAGCATACCAGTATGATGACTGGGTTATAGTTACAATAGGTTAAGGCTATCTTCAAACACAAGATAAGCAGCAACTTGCAGTAAAAATCAGCAAAGTTCATATTGCTATAATGTTTCATTGCTGGGAAAACATTTATGAGTTTACTTAGTACACTGATACAATGCCTGTTTGGGCAAAGGAATCAAATAAAGCACTTTGCATCTTACTAACACTGCATAAAGGATGATGTTCCTTAGGTACTCACCCAGCAACCAACCCAGCCTTCCATCTCCTAACAAGTCAGCTGTATCATAACAGACAGGTGCTGATTATTAGCACTACATCAACACTCGAAGAGATATTGGTGTTGATTAAAATTCTTTGATGTAAATTACATATTTTTGTAAAATAAAATCTTTTAATGTTTGTTTCTACCTATTGAAAGATTGCCATGGTGAGTCCCACCCTTAATAGTTAATCTTGGTGTGTTTACAGAAAGATGGATGAATTGGTTGTGTTGATTGAGGGAGGGAGTGATGGTGAGGGTGTGGGGGAGGACAAGTAGCCTGAGGTGAGAGTAAGTAACAGTGCTCATTGTGGCCATAACCTGCTCATTACAACCTCACCAATTTTAGAGAGTTGGTCATAGAAAAGAGGTGTATTGGTAATTTAATGTACTCATTAATGTAAACAAATGTCCTGCAAATTATTTATCAAATACATTCATGTGAGGTTTTATTGTGGCAGGTGGTGTCTGGCATGTTAGCTCTGTTGTCTTTGTGTGTGTAGTTCATTTATGTACCAGCTGTGTCACTTGTTTTGATCCAGTAAGCAAAATTATTTTATAAACATCAATTTATGAATATTTCTTTATTCAGATTCCACTAGTTAACATAGTTGCAAGCCCAATTTAGCAGTGGTAGGTGTTTCCACATCAGACTGCTGAAATGAATTTCCTGTGAGCAGAACATACTGGTAACATGCAACAGAGCATTTCTGCAATTATAGTCACATTAATTTAAAGAATGTACTTTTGCACATTAAAATTGTTTTCCTGCTCTGAGCTTCCTGCTAATGGCTTGTTCCCCACTGCACTCAATTCAGTTCCTGCTATAGTCACCTTTATTTGTTTGTTTGTTCCTACAATATGGTACTGAACAGCTCCTCTAAAGTGTAATCTGATTTGCTTAACACTGTATATACTTGCATTGAAGGGGATCTCATGTATAAGCTGACCTCCTTGGAAAAGTATGTATCTATTTGCATGGAAGGGGATCTCATTTATAAGCTGACCTCCTTGGAAAAAGTAGTATTCATTTGATAGTCATTTGCCTAAACTTGTCCTCAAAAGAACTTTTTTCTCTAAATTTGACTCCAACATGAGAATATACAGTCTTTGGTTTTCATGATTGAACAATTAGTGTTGTGTTGTATTCTTGCTGACCAGTGTAATGAGCTATGGTGTGTTGCTTAGAGTTACAAAATATTTTTTTTACCATGTTGGATTACACTATGATCAAAATGCCTGTACTGCACAGTGTTATGAATGTGTGTATGATCATACCAGTTCGTTGGTGCAGGAGCATATGTAAGTGGCCGATGTGGCTGGCAGCAGGTTGGTGGCAGAATGTCCTGTGTATGTGATGGGAAGTTTCTATCCCTATCTAGCTGTGATGTCCTGTTCCCTCTGGGGACTCCCCTGAAGGTGATGTTCTTGGGAGAAGAGATTTCAAGCACAGTTTACCTTCTTAGAATATTTTGTCTAGTCCAGCACACAGTAGTTGATTATTTATGTGATTCCAATTGTGTTCTCCCATTAGTATAACAAGTATCAATAGCTTTACCTCGCTAGCATGTCTGTAAATTCTCCTCCCATTTTGAGATTTTATTTTTCTGGTTTGTTTTGAAGATGCTTCTTTGATGTCTGATGCTCTGCTGTAGTGAAATTACTCATCAGCTTAATGTTTAAAGGTATCATTTTCATGGCTTATGGATCTGAGAGTTGTCCAATAGGTATTTACCAGTTGAATATCCTACTGTATTTCTTGTGGGGGTAATCTGCAGATTCAGTAGCTCTGTACTGTCATTGGCTTTCATTAAGAGCTTCATGCCTCATTTAGAAGTTGTAGACTGCCCTCTTGTGTCTTCCTTTGTACCATATAATATTAATCATGGAAAGTATTGTAGTACCTGCAAACTGTCTTATGTTGTTGCTTTTAAAGACTATCTCTAGCACAGTATTGTTTTTAATTTTTTTTTTTTTGCAAAAACTTAACTTGTTTGACTTATTCCTTGTACCGTAATGTTGTTGTTGATTGTATGTATGAAGTCACATGTTGTATTTAACCTGCTCTATGGTTGGTTTCCTTTAGTCTGTGTGTTCTTGTTATATCACTCATGTTTTGGGGCTTTTTATGTTTTGTTGTACCATTGTTTGTCCATTGTAGAAAGTCATTTAGGAGATCTGCTCTTCTTTGTTATCAGTTGTGAGAGAGAGAGAGAGAGAGAGAGAGAGAGAGAGAGAGAGAGTATTAGTAAAGCTAGATTTCTTGATAAAATCTTTTATTTTCCATCTTTCAAGTCTTTCAGTTGCTCCCCATACCTTAAAAACAGATCTCTGTCAATTCTGTCCACTCCCTTCATTGCCCTGAACACTGTGATCATGTCATCTCCTTTCTTTTATGGCTGTCAACTTCAACCTTTCCAATCTTCTTGTACACTAAATCTGTTAGACATGGGACCATCTTTGGTTCTCTTTGTATTCTCAGTTTTATTTTTGTTTCTTTTTTTATGTAGTGACCATACCACAGCTGTGTAATCTTACCTGGGGCAGATCAATGCCACTATCAATTTCTTCATCATCTCTTCCATGTTAGTAAAATGGCACTCTTGTTTTCAAATTCTTTTAAATTTCTGACTCTTGTTAATGTGTATTTCAGGTGACTTACTATCATGAGCTAACACTCTCATGTCCTTCCCCTTCACTGTGTGATATTTTTGTTTCCCATCAAATATTTAAGTGATGGCCTCTCAGCACTGTTACCCATTTCTAATAATTTGCATTTATTTGCATTAAATTTGATTTCCCATTCCTGGCTCCATTCAGAAATCTTATCAAGATCTTGCAGCCCTTTACAATTGTTCTTATCTTACATTTTTATCATAATTTTGGCATTATCTGCAGACAGGCTTGCGTTAATGTTCATTCCTTCCATCACATCGTTTACACAAATCAGATATATTAGTATCAGCATCAAGTCCTGCAGACCACCACTTCTAGCTTCTCTTCATCCTGATAATCTGTCACTAATTACTGTCCACATCTGTCAGCCTCTCAGGAAGTCTCTAGTCTACTCCAGGAGGCTCCCTTTCAGTCCTCATATATTCTCCAGCTCCCACATTAGTCACTTGTGTGGTACCTTCTTGAAAGCTTTATCCAGATCCTTGTATCATAAGCCTCCAGTAGTTTAGGCACTTCTTGCACTTCAATTTTATGTCCTTCAGTACTGAGTTTCTAGTAATTTCATCCTGTTTTATGAAGTCCTTTTCCATTGTGAAAACTGATAGCAAAAGCTGTTCATTATTTCAGCTTGCATTACCATACCTTTACATACTCTTCCCTCTCTTTTCAGTTAGTGTGTGTTTGTGCGAGTGAGTGAGTGAGCGTGCGTGCGTGCATATCTGTATGTGTTCACGTACACAATACACATGCTGATGTATGCTACAAATTTACAGGCACACTTGATGGTGTGCAGCATATATTACTTGAGGGTGGCAAAGTAAATTTTGGTTGTTAAAGGAGAGAAAAGTTTAGAAATTTTGTTTGTGTATTTCTTGCCTTACCCTGTAGTAGGGTATATACTTAGTAGCATCAAGGTAAGGTCATTTGCATGTTGTGTGTATGCTTGATTATGCATCATGGTTTTCCTTTGCTTTTTATTAGTGTTTTAATTTTATGTAGTTTATTTTATTTTATTTTGAGCAGTGTTGTGATTTTCCTTAGTTTTTGTTAATTTGGTGTGTTTATGTTTGCAGGTTGTGGTGTAGGCGTTTGGACTGTAGTAAGACTAAAGCTGCGTGTATGTTGTTGTGTAGTGTGTGGCTTTCTGCATGATGGCTGCTGCTGCTGGCTCTCCTGCCAGGGAGGAACTCAGTGTACCTCCTGCTGCTCAGCCTCGTAGAGGAGCCCCCGCTGGTCCCACCCCCACCCTGTTGCATGATACTGCAATGCACTCTGCCACCAACATTGCTGCTGCCAGTACTGGCCCCATCACGCCAGAGTCTCTGGCTGCCTCCCTACATTCATGCATATCCTCCCCCACAGGCACCAAGCTGGCAGTCACCACACCCTCTGAATCACCTGCCGGGGGGGAGGGTGCCAGAATAACTCTTGACGAGGAGAAACAGATTGCTCTTAGTCAGCTGCAAGAACTGGAAGTGGCCATCAAGGTTCGGAAGGTTACCAAAGTGGACGGAAGAAAGATTCGGTGGATCGAGTATCGTGCTCGCAAGCAAGCAGAGGAGGAAAAGCAGTCTGCCAACTCAAAGAAAAGGCCTCGTAGGTCTAGATCAAAGACCAAAGGGGTGGAGAACAATGAAAATGAAGCAAATGTAAATAATAATAATAGTAGTAATAATAGTAATAATAATAATAATATTAATAATAATAATAATAGTATAAAAACTGAAAGCACCATGAAAGTTGAACCTGCAAGCCCTCCCGCCAGTGCGGTGGGTACAAGCAATGTTCTTGAGAGCATGAAGCAGCAGTTTTTGCAGGGCACAGAAAATGTTGAGGAGCCAAGTATTAATGGCAAATCAAGTATTTTGGCAGAAAGCTCCCTTGCTGGACAAAAACGAAAGTCAGGGAGGACACGCAAGTCGACCGGCACATCAGAAGGGGGGAGTCCTTCCGGTACTTCACCAAAGAAACTTAGTCCTGGTGACACCAGTCCTAAAGGAGCAAGCTTACGGAGTGGAGGTGCATCTAAGGGTAGCTCCTCTGCTAACAATTCACTTTTTGAAGGTTCACTTGCATTATCCAGCACATCAACCACACCCCTTACCTCAGATCAGCCTCTTGGTATAGGTATTAAGAAGAACTTTTTCTCACCAAGATCTCTCACAAAAGGGTTAAGGGAAATTCGCAAGATGGAGAATGGCTCAGATGGAGTTCCTACTGTAAAGACTGAAGAGAATAAAACTCCGGCATCCTCACCGAGTGCCTCCCTGCCCCTTAGAACATTGGCTTCTGTGGTCTGTGATGTTGTTATGGTTGAACCCAAGGAACCACTCGATGTTAAGCCACCAATAGTTGAGACTAAAAGTGGCAAAGCTACATGTCCTCTTATTAAGGCTGCTGCTAAATTGATGTCACAACCTACAGCAAGATCAAAGTTCACAGACAACTCATCATCAAAAGGCAAGAAAGGTGGCTCTCAGAAAGGAAGTGCTAAGAAAGTATCTACAAAGTCAGGGGTTAGATCACTGTCAGAACCAAGGACAATAATAAATGGACACACCCCTATGGTACAAAATGGTTCAGAAGAGGTGCCTCCATTGCCATCACCTGCAGGGGCTTCTGGACTTGGAGAACTAGGCTCAGACAGGACCTCAAAACCAGGGAGCAGGGAAAGCTCCCCAAAAATGCCTTACGACCCTGACTCTAGTTTAAGGAGGCCTAGAGGCCGACCACCCAAGAAGAAAGTAATTGTTAAGAAGGAGGGTACTACAATAATTTCAGCTGGGAAGTCAGGCAAAAAGTTGGCCACACTTGTTGTTGATGTCCATAACACCATGAATGGAGAGCCCCAGACTGTAATCCCTGTAAGCAGACCTGTGTTGAGGGGTAAAAGGACATCCTCAAGCAAAAATCCTAGGAAGAAGGTTACTGGAAAAACAGTTTTGGAGCTCTCTGGATCATCAGATATCAAGAGATCACCTGCACCTTCACCTAAGCGTCAGAAGAATAGTGAAGCCAAAACTTCTCAGTCAGGCTCTGCAAGTGCTGACACCAAAAAAGGTAAAACGAATAAGAAAAACAATGATCAACCAGTAGTGATAAAGGAAGAAAAGGATAACACAAGTGCCTCATCTATTAATCAAACTCAAGGACAACCTGACCATACTCATAGTACAAAACTCACAAAGAGTCTTCTGAGAACTGCTTACAAGGAAGTAGCCCCAGAAATTGAATCTAACACTGCCATTTCATGTAATCCTCCTCATAAGAAAAAGAAAGTAAAGAAGCCTGTCTTGAAAGTCAAAACATTACCAACCAAGCATAAGGAAATCAAGAAAATAGTGAAAAAATCTAAAAAGGTTACAAGTATAGGGGCCAGCAAACAGAAAAAAGCTCAACCCAAGAAAATTGGTGGTCTGCGTAAATATTTGTCATCACAGAAGGGTAAAACAGTGTCCAAAGCTAATTCTAACAAAAAGGGATGTTCCCAGATAGGCCTCAAAATTAGTGGGGCTGAGAGTGAAGGTCAGGGTCAGGAGGGTGTTTCACCTAAGCAGGAACAGGACACTCCCATCAGTAATCTTGAGGGTGTTCAGCCTCAAGAAGAAGCTGCCTCAGCCTCACTACAGAAAGACAGTAGTATGTTGGAAATTGATTCTGCAGAAATGAAAATGGAAGCAGATCTCCTTTCTCAAAATCCTATGGAATCCATGGAGTTAGAGGATTCAGACAAGGTAAATCAAGCTTCTGAAGTTTCTTGTGTAGCCAGTCATACAGGAATTGCAGTTGATTTTGGAGAGGAGTCTCCAACTAAGGTGAAGCCATGTATCACAAATGTTGTGCCTCATAATGAAACTGAAACACAAATGAATGAAACTTCCACAGAAGTAAACATTTTGGGAATAGGTCAGTCATATGAGAAAGTAGGTGACCTGCCAGAAATAAGTTTTCAGAACAATAACAATAACAACAATAATCCTGAGGAAGATGGAGTTGTCATAAGTGATAAAGAGATAACTATGGTGAAGGATTTGTCAGCAGAGAAACTTTCTCCCTCAAAGGAAGAGATGAAATGCATTATCAAAGCAGGTAGTGACATCATGACTTCGGAAAACACTGAAACTGTTATTGATATGCAAGAAAATGTAAAGAGAGAAGAACCTCAGAACCAGATGCCAGCTTCTGTAAGTGAAAGCCCGCAGGAGGAAGAAAGCTTACAAGAACAAAAAAGTTTCGGAAATGAGGTGTCCTGTGATATTATGGATGCAAAGACTGAGGAAGATGTAAGTGACACAAGTAAAAGTTATTCTGATGTCATGCCTAACATAGTGACACTGGATAGTAGTCAGAGTGATTATACATATGAAGAGAATATGTTATCAAGCTCATCCATTAGTGGAATGCATGAGGAAAAAGAGATGCCAGTTTTAGAGCCCATCTCTTTTCCGACCAGTACTCTGTCACCACCACTCTCTGAAGGTGCTGCCTCTGTCACTGCCCTTCCGAAGGTAATGAATGAACTGCAAGAGGAAAATATTCTAGGTTGTGATAAACTGAGTCAATCTGATCTTGAGGAACAGAAGACAGCAATGAGTGGCACTGTATGTGATGAAGAAACTCATACAACTGGAAATGTGGATGCCAAAGAAACTTACACTATTGAAGATTGTGAAGTGATGCAAACAACAGGAGTAAATCAGACACATGAATTCGTTGAACCAAGTGACTGTGAAGTGCAGGTAGTTGGAGTACAGACAGACACATTAAAGGATGAAGCTAACTCTGATTCTGTAATTCCTGAAAGTCAGAAGTGTAGTCCAAAGCAGGTGAAAAAAAGAGAAGGTTCCGTTGTGCGCAAAAAGGTTAAAAAGGGTCTTATTCAAGGCCACAACACATCACAATTAGAGCAGAGAGCACAAGAAGATCAGGAAGAGCTTGAGATTATAAAGATTACCAAAGCACAGGAAACTAGTCAAGCAGGTGCTGAAAAAGCACTTGAAAGCAGTGAGGTGTTGGGCAGCCTACCATCATCACAAAAAGAAAATGTTGAGGTGCAGGACCTAATACCAGAAGCTCAGCCAGCCCCTCTTGCTTTAGCACCTGAACCACATAGTTCCTCTGCTTCCAAAACAAAGGACAAGGTACCACGAATATTGAAGCAACTCTTCCAAGATGAGGGTGTTCAAAATATGCTGAAGAGCATGAGTGAGGACCCAGGGGCTATCCCCGAGACTTCACCCAACAGTGATTCTGGGATGCATAAACTACGTCCCAAGCGAGTCACAGAGCCCATGCTCTCCTCATCTCCAGAACTTGATGCCATGGAAGCACTTTTCACCTCCTCAAGAAAGAAGAAACGTGGATCAGAGTTGGACACACTTTACATAGATGAAGGGGTTTTGAATTTACTAACCAGCAAAGAGCATAACTCTCGCCGAGGACAACAAGAAGATACAGCCAGTGACGTATCCCAGGGCAGTAGTTCAAAGAGTTTTAAGGTCAGTAAGACTTTGAAACCTGTTGAAGCTTTCTCTGACACCAGAAAGAGGAAGCTGAGTGGAGCAAGTACAGCTAGTAATGCATCTTCATCCTCTAAATCTTTGCAACCTCCTGAACCTAAGAAGGTTCGGTTAGATGTTCAGGAACCAACTGAGGATCCATATGAAGTAGATGCTGCTGAGGAGTTCAAAGAGAAGCCTGTTATCATGGGCTACTGCAACCTTGAAACAGCTTCGAGTATGACCCAAAGGAAGGCCATACCAGTGGTTCCTCTGTCAGTGAAGCAAAAGAACAAAGCAATCAAAATGCAGTTGAAGCTTCAGAAGCAGAAACAGTTGAAGAGTGCAGGGAGTGAGGGTCGGGAAGGCAGTAGCAGAATGGTTGAAGTATCAAGTACACTGAAGGGGCAAATGAGTATGTTCCGTGGAGCCAACAGTTTGCCAGTTTCTATTGAGTCAAGTAAATCTGTACCTCCCATCAAGATTAAACTGGCATCAGATAGTGTTACCATTAAACCCATTCCACGGCCAAGTGTGCATCAGCAACCTGCAGAGGTCACCATAGTACCTAAACCACATGTAAGACCACCCATCAAGCCTCAGGTGGTTGACTCTGGAAGCCCACCTGTTCACAAGACACACACATTGCCTCATGTCAGGACCAGTCCAGAAAAACCAAAGCCTCATCCTGACAGTCAAAGCCCACCGTCTCATCTCCGGAGGGTGGAGAGCTTTCCTGGACCAGTTCCTCCTGTCCCGGGTGAGTATAGAATTTGAGATAAAATCCAACTTAAGCCCAGTTCCAGTGGTTCAAAAATGATGCTAATGACTTGGCAGCATCTGCATTATTGTGATCCCAAATGCTGTTCCTCTGGGATATGTTATGACACTCATGATAAATTTTCTCCCATGGTTAAAAAGAATGCACGATTTTCATCATCAAATTATAATTGATAATTACTGAAAATTTTTATGGGGGGAGATGGAGCTTGGAATGTAACTCCCCTAAATTACTCTGATTATGTCAGTAAAATTGTCTTGTTTATTATAAAAGTGTTATATGTATGAGCTTTGAGAACCTATATATATCTTGGTTTACATGTATATAATGTGACTTGACTTTGCTTTAACTCACTGTAAATCCCTTTCTGTTAGGTTTTCCATCTCTGGTGAGGAATTGTGATCCAGCAGCAGCAGCAGCAGTTGCTGCAGCAGCAGCTGCTGCTGCATCCAAAAGTCGCCAGCGTGTGGGTGGGGAGAGTGTGCGACAGTCTCAGCGTGCTAGTGTGAGGCAGAGTGAAGCCAACTATCACTTCAGGGATATTGCCCTTAGAAAATTCAACAACTTCACCCAGATCATCTTATCACCTTCCACAACCAAAATGAAAAATGCTCTTAACTCACGGGTAAGTTAGTGTGACACGTCTCTGTTGTTGATGCAGCTTCATCTTGGTACATTTTCTCTGCTTGATTATTTCTCTTCATTACATATTTTTCACTGTCATGTTTGGGGCAATCCTGCTGTAGGTAAGATTTATAAAAAAAAATCAGTTTTGCAAAAGAAAAGAGAATAGAGACATACAACATGTCACCAAAAAGTAATACTGATATATTTATACCATGGCCTTTTACGAAAGTGCCTACCTCTTTTCCCAGTGTTTCCACCCGGCCATTTATGCTCCACCACTTCGTGAGCATATTTCAACTTAGCTTGTATTCACTTAGTATATACCTTTGATGTCCCTGAGGCATGTGAATTCTAAGAGTGCACTTCTGTATCCCTCTTGGTTCTCCTTGCTCACAACACCTTTCAAGTAATTACATGGCCTTTTTTTTCCAAACTCCTCATCCATCCTACTATATGAAGCTAGTTCACTTATGACTAACATTGGCAACATTCCTTGATTTCCATTCAGGTTCTGAGGGAGATGTGTGAAGCACTCAACACTCTAAAGCGGGATGACTCTGTGAGGATAGTGCTTGTGACAGGCACTGGCTCCACCTTTTGCCAGGGTGTGGACCTAACTGCTCTCCAGCACCCTAACTTAGAGACACGCAAGAAGAATGCAGAGAATCTTGTCAGAGGCATAAAGTGAGTCTTGACTTTGCTTTTTGAAATAAAGAAATAAAGTTGGTTTCTTACTAAAGGACTTCTTTGATGTGTACAAGAGGATATATATATATATATATATATATATATATATATATATATATATATATATATATATATATATATATATATATATATATATATATATATATATATATATATATATATATATATATATATATATATATATATATATATATATATATATATATATATATATATATATATATATATATATATATATATATATATATATATATATATATATATATATATATATATATATATATATATATATATATACATACATACATACATACACCTTTCAGCAAAACCATCCTTTTTATAATTTTTTAAAGAAAAGTGCCTATTAGGAGATTTAGAAGATTGAAAGTTTCTTACTGCAACTTCTTTCATGTGTAGTATTTGATAATATTTTTAGATGTTGCAACAGCTAAATGAACCTGAAAAAAACTTTCTTGCCTACAGGGATGAACTTATTGGGCATAGGTAAGGTTTAACAGTTTAGATGGAAGCAACAAAGTGCCTTCTTTTATTTTCCAGGGACTTCCTTAAGGCCCTGGTGCAGTTTCCAAAACCCATTATTGCTGGTGTCAATGGAAACGCTATGGGCTTGGGAGTGACTATGTTGCCACTGTTTGACATGGTCATTGCTAATGATAAGGCTGAGTTCTGCCTTCCCTATGCAAAGTTGGGCCAGGTACCAGAAGGAGGTGCCACATACACATTCCCCAATTTGTTTGGAAAGTTACAGGTATGTAAATTGATTAATGGAATTGCATTACTCATCTCTATAAGTTTACCTTTTCTAGGTACACTTTAAAACTGCTTTTTCTTTACTGCCAATTTAAGAATACTTGTGTTACTTTGAGCTTTTTTGGCACAGATAAAGGTAAGGCATAAATTGAAATACAGTTATGAAAAGTGAACACAGTCTTAAAAATGCTGTAGTTTGTTTTCATCATATTGCTTTTAAAGATCTGCAAGGTGAGCAGTGACAGCTTGACTTAAATCATATTTTAAAGGAATGGAGGATGGGTTTTCTCCTGCCTCAAGAATAACAATGTTCTTTTGGTCTAAGAGAGGGAACCAGATGCAAGTGGGAAATGAAGTAGACCTTTAGGCTTTGGCACAATTCATAGAAATTCCTGACTACTATAAAAGGAAATATAAAAGCTCAGGTATCTGGTTCTATGCAGTGTCTTAAGGGAAAGAT
The DNA here is from genome assembly GCF_024679095.1 of Eriocheir sinensis. Lineage (NCBI taxonomy): Eukaryota > Metazoa > Arthropoda > Malacostraca > Decapoda > Varunidae > Eriocheir > Eriocheir sinensis. The sequence goes on from NC_066516.1 coordinate 23,453,195, forward strand.
TCTCCTGTACGTATTGTTACTCCCTTGTCTTTTCTCCCTTGCTTTTCTTATTTAGTCTTTCTTTTGTCATTTTCACTGTAATGGTCTGTGTAGCAGTGGCGCCCGTTTCACCAGTAATCTATCCTCTGGATTAATTACTTTGCTACCCTTTCTATTTGATGTACTTTTAACTTTTAACATGTCACTTTAACTTCCTATTCTGGCTACGAGAAATAACTGACGATGATTATTTTCTCCACATTCTGTCTCCTTTTGCACTAAAAAAATGCCCCAACAGATAAGTGGAAATGTGCAGCACTACACTATGATCATGCTAACTATTGACATCTCTCACTTGAATTCCCTTTTCTTTTCTTTTCAGTCTACACAACTGTTCCTGGGGCACAAGCTCACTGCCCATAGAGCCCAGGAAATGGGTCTTGTTTCTGAGTCCATATGGCCTGCCACCTATCAGCAGGAGCTCATTCCCAAAGTGGCCCTTCTTGCTACACACTCATCACAGGTATGTGTATGATTACAACAGGTATTCGTTATATGCGAGGGTTATAGTAAAAGGAAAGAAAGGAGGTTGTGATAAAACTATAATGTTGAAAGTCAAAATAACATCGGTCAGCATTCTCAGCCCCATCATCATTACCATAAAATTGTGCCCATGGGTACTTGATATTTATTTTATCTACGTATAAATTATTTATTTATAAATATTTATACAGATTTATCTACTCATTACTTCTTGATATTACCGTGCCATTTTTTCGTTATTACTTCAAACTCCCTGGTTATCTTTGAAGTGGGCTTGCTAAAGCTTGATATTTGCCAAATGAACAAGGTTGGATATCCTGATGCAAGTCTGTCTTACCTATTGAGTTTCCTCCATGGGCATATAAGAGTTCATCTTTAATACAAGGATGAACAGTATGGGAGGCTTGACAAATTCTTCAGACACATCAGTGAGGTGTACAGTGTCCAGTGTAGACATTCCCTTGGTAGTGAAGCATGGAAGTAACAGTAGGTTTCTGAGGCCCCATGAATACACACAGATGATGCTCTGGACAGGAACATGAGTAGTAGGTCTCTAGTGTATCTTCCCTGATGTATCCACATTGATCACCTCTTCTACACTTCGGAAGCTGGAAAGAGTGTGGAGAAGTGGTTGAAGGAACAATTTTCAATATCTGAGTCATTCATTTTAGATTTTTTTTCTTACATATTGCATAAATGACACATAGTCTCGGTAACAAACTGTCAATTCTAAAGGGTTGATTTTTGCTGGAATGTGAAACTGACCTTTTGACATTTATAAAAAGAGACTTTCTCACTGCTGGAAGGATCAGTGGTGGTAATGTTGGCCAGGCTCCAGGATCGAGGCCAGGGACAGCGGCATAACAGTGTACTGTGTGTGTCACGGCCCTCTGGGGAATTGCTGCTTTCATATGGCAGTTGGCTTTTCCTTTCGATGATCAGCATCTTGAGTGCTATCTCGCCCTCCTTGCACTGAGGCAGTGACTCCATTATTGGTCCACAGAACTAAAGAAAAAAAAGAGTCCATTATTGGTCCACAGAACTAGAGAAAAAAGAGAGTCCATTATTGGTCCACAGAACTAGAGAAAAAAAGAGTCCATTATTGGTCCACAGAACTAGAGAAAAAAGAGAGTCCATTATTGGTCCACAGAACTAAAGAAAAAAAAGAGTCCATTATTGGTCCACAGAACTAGAGAAAAAAGAGAGTTGATTATTGGCCTACGAAACTAGAGAAAAGGGAGAGAGGGTCCTTTATTGTCCCCCAGAACTTGAGAAAAGAGAGAGGGAGTCTATTAATTCCTCAGAATTAGAGAAAAGAGAGAGAGAGAGAGAGAGAGAGAGAGAGAGAGAGAGAGAGAGAGAGAGAGAGAGCCCATTTTTGGCCCACAGAACTAGAGAAAAGAGTTAGTTTCGAGGTTATTCTTCTCTCAAGGCCTTATGTTGTATTTAGACATTGTTACTCTCAATCTTTTCAGATGTATTTACAACAAAGTTAAAAGCTTTACAGTATGTTATTTTATATTTCACCTTGAATTGAGCTCTATTTGAGACATGCTGAGACAGAGGGTCGTGAAGGTCAGTGAAGTGCAGGGGACACTCAGAACGGTCGCTGCACCGACAGAGCCGCTCCGTGACGGGTGTGATCCAGTAGCGGCGATGTGCCAGGTTGCACGCCTCTGTCTTTGAGGAACACTCTGGCATGTCTCTCTCACTCCGCCTCTGGCACAGCAGAAAACAATGTCTTAGTATTGTGAAACATTTCATTCGTAATTACTTATATTTATTATTTATCAAATATATAATGGCATCTTCCATTAAGACACTTTTAATCATCATATTTCATATAATATAATAGTGATTGGGGTCACACTATGTCACCTGCTGAAGAAATGATTGTAAAATTATTTACCGGATTTTACGGCGTATAACGCGCACCTTTTTCATTTAAAAAATGCCAGAAAGTTACTCCCGCGCGGTATACGCCGAAGGTGCAAATTTTTTTGTCTTCCTTTTTCCGCCGTAATTTTGAAGTTTGCGTGGTGTTTTATGGGTCAACGTGACTCATAGGCTGCCACACAACTTCTCCGTGCCATTCTCAGTGTTTCCGTGACCGTAACAATGGCAGGAGAGTTTTTCGTATTTTCCGCATCTGATTCCGCGCCAGTGTCCACAGCCAGTGACCTTCACTCCTCACAATCCTCCTCTTGCCCCCAAAAGAGCTCTCCGTGTGAGCGAAATTGGGAGAGAGCTGAAACTGACTTTTTCAAACTTCAAAAGTGGTGTTAGTGGTGAAGACAGTGACAACAGTATTGAACTCCAAACCCCTCGTCTTATCAGAAAGGCTGAGCCCCGTTGTTGTGCAACCTCAGTTTGGTGGCCATCCTGTAGAGTGTAGATCAATCTCATTACAGGGGGTCCTCGGGTTACGACTGTCTCGACATACGACGTTTCGTGGTTACGACGCGGTCCTAATAAATGATTAAATAATTCTTGCTTCGTAAATACGAACTTCGCGCGGGAACTAATTCGTTGAGCGTAGCGGAAGAATACTCAGAAACAGGACCACAGGAGTGTAGCTCACTTCCTTTATATCACAACTAGGTAAATACAGGGAAGAGGAGAGGGACAGAGTGAGTGATAAAAAAATACAGATAGAGGATGTAAGAAGGGAGAACAAGGAAAAGGAGTGGAGGAAACAGGGAGAGATAGAGAGGATGAAAACAAGGAGAAAGAAGGGTGTGGGGAGGGAGGGGCAGAAGGGAGAGTCAGGTCAGAGCTTCGGTCAAGACATGACCTGACTCTCCCTTCTGCCCCTCGCTTCCCACACCCTTCTCATTTCCCCTTCTGTGTGTGTGTGTGTTCATAATAATCTAATGGGAAAGGAGAAAGTGAGGAAGAGAGTGATAGAGTGGGAGATAAGGCTATAGGTAAGAGGGTGTGAGAAAGGAGGAAACAAGGGAAATGAGTGGAGGAAATGGGACGGGAAAAGAAGAGAGAGAGGAAGGGTCAGGTAAATGTGAGGAAAGAGGGAGAGAAAAAAAAAAGTGTGAGTGAGAAGGAAAGAGATTAAAAGAAAAACTGGGAGGGAGAGGAAAGGAAAAGAAGAAAGAAATGAGAAGGAAGGAGAAAAATATGGGGACGGAGAGGAAGAATAAAGAAAGGAAGTGGGGGAGGTGAGAACCAGGGAAAAGCGCAATAGGCCGCAACGTAAAAAAAAAAAAAAAAAAAAATAGGTGGGTGACGTAGGTGCTTATTTAGGTGTGTTCCGACTCGTCGAAAAACGGATTACGACACGTCGTTAGGAACGGAACTCCGTCGAAAGTCGAGGACCTCCTACAGCGATGGTGGAAGTGATACTCAAGCCCCTGAGGATCCATCCCACCACCCTTTAGGGTTATCAAGTTGAGAACATGAGGGTAATGACTAATGAAGGGAGTTTGTAACGGGGTCGAGTGCGTGGAGGGGGAGGGCGGCTGCCAACCACAACCTACACTGCGTTGCAAACACAGGCTTGCTTCGACCTAAAAGTTACTGCGCTTCATCACTTTACCACGGAATCACCACATGACGTAGAGACTTCGGGTTTGAGGCAGACTGAAGAGGAAGGATGGATTAAGCAAATACTCATAAATTTAAAGCTACTGGCTCAGGTAGAGCCGTGAAATTGATAATGGAAAGTGACCAATTTTCGGGAGAACGTCAGAACATTACCGTACGGGGAGAACCGATTTCACGGTACACCCCCGCCCTTTAGTTTAGGGGTTAACAAAAATTTCAGGAAATTGTCAGCAGCAGTCTTGCTTAACCGTACATATTTCTTAGCATTTTAAGCATTGAATATTTTTTTCAAAAATTGTTGTCTTAAAGTTTAGGGTGCGCGTTATACGCCGCAAAATACGTACTCTATAAAAACCAGCCAAGAGATGTTGGGTTTTGAGGTGGATACTTAACTGAGGACGTCCATGTCATCAACCAAGTTGTTGAAAAAATCAGCAAAACACAATAAACCACTATACATGGCCTTCATAGATCATGAGGAAGCATTTGACAGTTAAAACATCAGCGGTCATTCAGGCAGGGCGTGGATGAACCGTAGATAAAGGTGTTGGAAAAAAAGATATGGAAAGAGAGAACGACGACCATAAATCTCCACAAAAAAAGCGGAAAGAAGTAAGAAAGGCGATAGGCATGGTGACGCTATTTTCGGAAAAAGGGTAAGGAAGGCGTTCGGCATGGTGACGCTGTTTTCAAAATTTCGTGGCTTGATTAGAAGATTGATTTTAAGAAAACCGAATGGGATAACATAGGATCAATATGGACGGTTAATACGTTAATTACCTTGGACTAATAAACTTTTAATTGTAATTGCTCCTTACTATTTATATTATCCAAGCGATGTTGAACGCGCGCCACATAGAAGACGATAACAACGGCGCATCTGGATGTGTGTTAGGGGACCCACAGTGGGGGAAACCATACAGAATTGTCTATTTGCCATGAAATATTGTAACTCTCATCCTGGTAGCACGATGCTGCTTGTGTGTGTGTGTGTGTGTGTGTGTGTGTGTGTGTGTGTGTGTGTGTGTGTGTGTTATCCCATTCCTTCGTACACATGGAGATGTACCATAAAGTTCAAAGGTTATCCTTAAGTGTTGGTATCGTCGTCCTTAATCTTAGCAGCGCTATGACCACTCCCCAGTCTCTCAATCAAACCACTGACCTTAACTTTAACTGACATGAGGCCTAAGACTAGCGAGTAGGTACTTTTATGCTTTATGTACCCCGTTGGCGTAGAGGACGAAGGTTCCCTTTAGCAGGTGGCGTAGGGGGCCGTTGGGGACTGAGCTCGAATCACTGGAGGTCGCCGCCATCCCCAAGGTCATAAGCAGCAAAGTCATTATCATCGTTACCTTTGACACCATCATCGTCTTACCCCGCACTGTGTACCCCGTCATGTCGCCGCTGCTTAAGGAAATCTGTAAGAAAGAATTTAGTTAAAAAAACATGAGTATAACGGTGCATTCTTCTAGTACTTGTATACATTACAGTGCCTCCCTTCGTCTTGCGTATTCACTATCAGGCAACCCACGTAGAGCTTCCCGATGACATAGAGGTGGTGGTGGTAACACTGGTGGAGGTGGGCGAGGCGGGTATGGGACGCTGCCAAAGTGCTGCTGCTCTCCTCCCTCCTCCCTTCATTAAGCTCACCCGCCTATTTTCCTAATGTTGCTGCTGCTACTCTTGTTCACTCTGACGATGCAGTATTCCTCTTCCTCCTCTTACTCTTCCACCTCCTCCTCCTCCTCCTCCTCCTCCTCCTCCTACTACTACTACTACTACTACTACTACTACTACTACTACTGCTGCTACTGCTGCATCTATTACCACCACCACTTCAACAGATACTAACCACGACGGTGACACTGCTAATCTCTATTGATTCTGAAGTTTAGTCTGATGTTACTGATACTCCAAGATTCTTAATGACTAATATTTCACAAGTATAGCAGTGGTGATAATGACGGGTACTCAAGGTTACAGTTTCTTGGGTGCTTGGTACCGTGGGTGGGGAGATGGGGCTCGTGTATTAGCCGATGCGCGGGCTTGTTTCACTAGCAAAACTGGGCACGACGACTAGCCAGGCCAGCACGCCACCTGAGACTGCACAGCGCAGCGCTGCCAAAACGAGCTGCCATAAGTTACCTAGAATCACCTTCAACATACCCTTCTTTATCCCTGTATTTCACTGTCATCTTAACGTTGGCGCCTCCGTGGTGTAGTGGTCAGCACATTTAGCTACGAATCTGCGGCCCCGGGGTAGGGGACGCCCAACTCATGCATTAGTTCAACTTCTCTTTTGTGCTGGTTAAAAATGGGTACAGGCTACCTGGGAAAAATCTGGGAAACGTAAACAGTGGTAACCCGGATGTCACACTTGGCTCTGTGTCCGGGGGTAGCGGTCTTAACTACAGACTCAAGGGCCAGTGAGACGGTGATGAGCACTGAGGCCACGCGCAGCATAACGTGTGCCCCCCAACTTTTCCTGTAGCCTACATGACAACTCCGGCTAAGAGAAGAATGCGCACATGCAGATTATATATCGATCTATCTATCCATCTATATATACATTCTCTCTCTCACTCCAAGCTGTTTATATATATGTAAAGTATTACATTCATAAGTTCCCAAAGTCTTCCTTATTACTCCTGGAGTAATGAAATATAGATAGAAAATCAAATGACATTTATAAGTTCCCAAAGTCTTCCTTATTACTCTTGGAGTAATGAATTATAGATAGAAAATCAAATGACTGCTGAACATAAACGTTAATACGTAATTTTTAAAAGTGCGGACCTATATATTTGATAAACACTTCCTTTAAAGGTTAATACTTGTTATGAACACGTACTAAACACTGCACGGGTTAAAGCCATACACCTGCAAGCACTCACGCGTCATCCACTTCCTTTTCTCGTTGTTTCAGAGTTCGCTGATGGTGACTGACGCCACAGCAACTTTAACTATTATTTTTTTTCTTTACTCCTCCAGCTACACGATTAAAACCACTAATGTAATCGCATTTCACACACACACACATACACACACACACACACACACTCAAAGTACGTGTGTTTCGGCAGTCCTGAAACCGCGAGTTATCTGAGGTAGTGAGTTGCCAAGTCTTTACTAGTCCCCGCCCCGCCGCCAACTTAAGTTTATAAATAGTAACAAGCGAGGGAAGATACCTGAATTTAGTTTCATACCGAGTTGGTCAAGCTATCAGCGAAAGAAAATAGCCTCAGTTTTCATTTTATATATATATATATATATATATATATATATATATATATATATATATATATATATATATATATATATATATATATATATATATATATATATATATATATATATATATATATATATATATATATATATATATATATATATATATATATATATGTTTGTATATATATATTTACACACACACACACACACACACACACACACACACACACACACACACACACACACACACACACACACACACACACACACACACATCTAACCACTTAACTTGTTATTATTTTTTTAATTAGCGTATTTTAAGGCAAAAACTACGTGTGTAACAACCATAAAGTTCGTGCTTCTCCCCCCACCGCCCCGCATTGCCCCGCATTCCCGCTGTTATTAACTAGCATTCATCCGGGTACGCGTTGCGTCGCTCACAACATAATGATAATAATAATGAAAATGATGATCATAAAACAATTCAGGAAAAAAATTGGTAGAGGCGAGACACAAATACTCTGATCTTCCCCTCCTGCTCCAATTCCCGTATTCTCAAGGGAGGGGTGAAGAGAAACTTTGCGCGCGCGTGTGTGTGTGTGTGTGTGTGTGTGTGTGTGTGTGTGAAATTCATTCTCATTCACTGGACATTTATTCATGAGTTAATTCTTGTATCTCTTAAAGAGTATGGAGGCGACCAAGGCTCTGATGAACCACCACCTGGTGACCAAGTTGGAGCTGAGTCTGGAGTCAGAGTGTCGCCTTCTCCTGCAGCAGTGGACGTCCCCGCATTTTGCCCACCTGAGTAAGCGATTCCTTGACACACAATACATCCACCTACAGAAGCCGGTTAGCCTTCCACTTTAGGGGTCGTCCCTGTTTTGGGTGAGAGACAGGCTAGTGTTCACAGAAACTGTGAAAGAGTGGCTTTTTGTAGGCAGTGTCAACTGCCTATAAATGTATACAAGACTGCTGCTCAACCTGACCTTGCCTACACTACTTAATTTTATGGTTTAGAATTTAATTTTACCAAACAATTTCTTGTTTATGGTATTGTTTTTGAAAATGTAACACAGCAATATGGAGAAGTGTAGCTTTGTCATGTGTACTGCTGATGATTGAGTGTGGAAATAGCTCGAGCGTGATACAGCCAACACTGTTTAGTTCAGTGTGGCAAGGACCTGAGGCCTTGACACAGACTCTTCCGTCACCCTGGCCCCGGTGATGGGACTCCCTCGCAGGGAACAATAATGTACAGTCCTATCATGCCCTGCCTGGGAGTTAATAAGAGAGCAGTGCCTGGGAGGTGCAGACTGGTAATGTCCATTATGCAGAATATATTATCTCCAGTTCTCATGCACACAGTTTGTATGTAAATAAATATATAAATATCAGAAGATTCATCAGTGCACAAGTTATATTTTATCTGGGGAAACTATTTTATCTAGGAACAAGTTCCCAAAGTATGAATGTTTTGTAGTCTTTTAGGGGAAAGTTGAAGTGAGTATTTTGTAGTTGATTTTTATAGTTGGGAGTTGTTGATGAAGTACAACCTATAAGCTATTGCAATCTTAAACATGTCAATATCATGCAATGAAAGTTATTGGATTTTGATGAGATACTTTATTTTAATACCATAATCTAAATGTTCAGAATTATTTGTGTGAGTAAAAGAGTAATGTGAGTGAGTGGCATATGACCAAATTCTTTTCAGTGCCCTAATTTAGTTCTGTATATATTTTTAGTTCTCAACATTTATTTAGTATGACAATTTTATTGGTAACTTAAGCAATATTTACCCTGTACCCTTATGCACCCATCTTAATTTCTTTCCTGGCACAATCAGATGGCAGTTCAATGCATTATTTCAGTGCTGTTGTGAAATGGTGCTGCTGGGATGCACCACAGTAATATACTGCAAGGATGGCAGTGCTATACTGTGTAGAAGTTTGTTATGTTGCAGCACTTGTGTCATGATATACTGCAGAATTATGTAGTGTTATGCAGCACTGTGTTGTCTGTCATGTGCAGCTGCTGTAAGAGTACAATGTCTGACATCAGATGGTGTAACCCAGTACTGCAGCACACCATGGCACTCAGCACCATTGCATTTTAACCTCCCGTTTTCTGCTGTGTCATCTGGCAAGCCTTTCATCCGTCTCATGCACATTATTTATTGTTAGACATTTGTTTTGATGCTTCTCAATCAAAGATATGTGGCATTGTAACAGATCTCAGTGATTTCCCCAAAGTACAACCCCACCCTGCACCCACATGTTCTTTGGGCCTTCTCCGGCCTCCTTGACCTTCATTTGCCTTTCTTATCTTAGTTTAGTCTATGGCCCATTGTACATACCTGTATTGTTTGTAAGTATAAATAATGCATATTTTCACCAGTATGTAATTATTTTATTTCCTCGGGTTTTCAAGCAAAATTTTCAATGATTCCATAAGTGATTCTTTTGGACATGATAATGAGGTATTAGTTTGATTGGTGGCAGGTGTTGATTGAAGGTAATCTCCAGGTAAGCAGCATGGGCCCATTTTAACCCGACCACTGCCATTGTAATGATTATGGTACAGAATGGTTCATGTGTGATTGTTTTTGTTTGTTTACTAGTTGCATTTATTTATCTTGTACATACAGTCTTGAGCTAGATGCATGCTGTCATTACATCTGCTGCTGTTTATTAAATTTAGGTGTAATTTTTGGCTACATTTTTTTATAATTCAAATTCAAATTAATTTTAGAGTAGCTCTTATTTTGCTGACTATATTCATCCATTACTTTATATAAGAAAATATTTTTTTCCTAGAAATGTGTATTTCACATCACTTTATATATATATATATATATATATATATATATATATATATATATATATATATATATATATATATATATATATATATATATATATATATATATATATATATATATATATATATCAACTTTACAACTTACTTTTTTCCATGTTCTTTATATCAGATGACTTTTCACATCTATTATTCAGCTAGTTCTTAATGCTTTTGTAAAACACCTGCATGTAAATTCATGCATCTTGTTTTCTCTTTTTATCAATGTACTCAACTTTTTTCTCATACCCTGTTTTTCATTAAAATCATATTTTACATCCAACATTTGATTTTGGTGGACAGATATATCTCTGAGTCCCTATAATATAGTGGAGGATATAATTAGTTTTTGGTTGCACTCATTGTCAGTTTTGCTTTTTCATAAAACTGCCCTCCTCTGAAGCTTATACAGATTTTTAGACATTTTTTTAGTTAAACCAGGCAGTTAACAAGGACCTAAGCCTGCAAATTTTAAAAGTAGGTAAAATATTATGGGCTGCATGGAGGAAGAGAGGTGATGCAAGTACATGCTTGCACAATGTCTGATGGAGGAATAAGTTACAATAGTGGTAACAAGGTATACATTTATTACACGGTTGCTTGCAGCCACAAACACAGTGATGGTGCAGTTCTCAGGTAAAGAGTAGTTTAGATATGCTGTCTAGCTGAAGGTTATATACTTTAATTTTCAAAGTAAACCCAGCCTCAGCTTGATTACTAGAGAATTTTGCACTACTGGTATTGAATATATGTAACAGAATTATACAAATGTACACAGAAGCTAATACCAAAAAACTACATCTTGTAGGAAGTAATGTGTAATCATTATGTGCCATTTCACCTGTATACAACCATCCCAATTCCCCCTCTGAACAAGTGAGCCACAATATGGAGCGTAAATTGTATTAAACGTATCTATTTCCGTGTTTTCATTTATAAAGTAGATTCAAATGTGAGTGTAATATCAGATCACTGATGTAAAGTATAATGCTTTTGGCTATAAAGTTAAAGCAGTTGACTGTTAGTGATAAGTTGCCACTCCCTGAGCTGACGAAGGGTAAATGAGGACATGATAAAATAGTGAAAGAGTGAGTGTTACCCAGATGCTTTATGGCTTTTTGGATATTGGGTGATATATTTATACACGAATATGCACAAACTTGTACTGTTGCTCTTTCAGAAAATTAGTCTGAAGGATTATTAAGACGAAATGAATACATTTGCAGATTACTAATATTTACAAATATGTTGACATCCCCATGGGAGTCACTGTCAGAGTGAGAATTTTAAATCATCTTCATATTCCTATTAAGCCTGAATAAGATGGGTTTGTTTTGGTTACCATGCTGCTTTATTCAATTAAATAATTAAGTTCTTCTTGCAAATAGCAGTGAAACAACAACAGAGATAATGCTGGCAAGTGATGCATACTAATTTTGATAGATGCACAATTGAAATTTCACGAAAAGGGATCTGTAAAGCTGTCTGCCACCAGAGCCAAATATTGGCAACAGATGTCCCCCATAGAGTAAGAGGATGGACAAAAGGGCTTACCTCAATCCCAGAAAACGTAGTAATATTCTTTGTTATGATACTTGTTTGGCGTGAATAGTGACCATTCCTCACTTAGTGGTGATCAGTGCCAGTCTGACCAATCAAGGTCCTCAGAATGGAAGGTGTCACGTCCACTGAGCTCCTCATCAAACGCGTCACGCCTCTTGGTCATGGCTGTCTTGAGGATGAGGGAAATGTCATTGAGGGAGTGCTCAGGGATGTTGCTTAAATCAGAAAGAGCTGCTGGCCTAACGGGGCGAAGTCTCTGTTTCTGACTCATCAGCTGCTCAGACGTTACCATGAGGCCCAGACGGGAACTGGACTCGCTTCTCCTAGTTTCGGGAGTTTGCATACGTCGTTGTGGGCTATGAGAGGGGTGGCGCCGCTCGGGGCTGCGCCGCCTGTGGTAATCTGGTGCTCTGGTTGGGGAGGAGTACCGGCGATCTGGTGAGCGCCGTCGAGGACTCGGAGAATATCGCCGAGTGATCAAGCGAGAGTCACCGATTTTTTCTTGAGCAATATGAGAGCTGTGTCTGCTGTTCCCCTCAGTGCTGGCCCAGGACTCGGTACAACTCTCTCTAACCAGACTATCCTGACTGTCACCCAGATGTTCATGATCGTGGCATCTGTCTTCACCTGAAGATTCTCTCTCAATGTGGTGAAGGTTGCGGTAACGAGTGTCTCTGCGAAGGTTCGCATGGCGATCACTGCTGCTAAAGCGGTGGTGTTCATTGTTCCTGGATTGATGGTCTCTGCTTGAAGAACGGCGGATGTCCCTGTGGCGATACACCTCAAGGCTGGTGGCACGCTTCTCACGGTTCTGAGGCTCCACCATTGTTCTAGGTGGCCGTCTGCTCTGACTGAGGCCCTTCTGTCCCCCTCTGCCAAGCTCGTGATGGATGTCTCTATCTTTGTACCGTCCATATTTTTTCACTCGGTCCCTCCCTCGCCTTTCATCCTTGTCTGCTACCTCTGTTTTTCTGTCCTGGCGATTGTGTCTGCTGTCAGTGCGGCGGACTCCTCGCTCCCTACTTTGACCTCGCTGTGCCCATCTGTCGACACTTTCGTTGTAGGTAGTTCTGTTTCTATCTATTCTGTCAGAACCATTCCTCCGTTGTAACGCTGTTTTGTCCTGCGAATATTGTTGGTCAGAATCTCGCAGCGCTATTTTGTTTTGGAGTCCACGGCTGGGGCCACTCACTCGGGAGGGTGCCCGCTTGGCTTCCACTTGTCTGCGCGGGGACGGCCGGCGCGAAGGTGAAGAGCCAGCGACAAACTCTCGAGGGAGCTTGGATGTTTTGTCATCTGTAAAGTTGCAGCATCAGTCAGTCATTTGTGCCATAACAGCATTAGTGTAAAGATGCCATCAGGTCTGTGGTGTAATCTTATAATCTTTGTATTTATGCCCAAGACTCAACTTGGTGAATGGGTACTGATTCAGTATATATATATATATATATATATATATATATATATATATATATATATATATATATATATATATATATATATATATATATATATATATATATATATATATTTTTTTTTTTTTTTTTATTTGATCTATTCTTTATGCATTTACTTTTTTGTCAATATTCAATAATCTGATTATTTTTTTTGTGTTGAATCACTTTGCTGTGTGTATGTAGGCCTATATGTTTTTATGCGCAACTCATGTAGTCACTTCTCGCGTGCAATATTTTTTTATTTATCTACCAACCATGCTGTTCTTATTTACCGCAATTACATTATTGCGTTGGTAAACATCCAAATATATTGAAAAAAGTAGCTTGAGCATTATCACAACAGATGATTTTCACGCATTGGCGAAATCGTTTTGGCGTTGCGCATGGCTCCCGCGGGTCTTCTCCCCGCTGTTCCGCCACACAATTCCAACACCTATCTCTTCCTCTCATATGTTAGCTACAGGTCACATATGAGAAGAGATATAGGTGTTAGGACTGTGGCAGAGTGGCGGGGAGGAAAAGACCCGCGGGAGCCAACGGCAAAACGATCTTGACAATATGGTTTCACTATAACGATGCACATTAACACATCTACGCTCTTGAGTGGACAGATGGAAAGAAACCGACTATACGTAGGTTTCTGTCTCTCTCTCTCTCTCTCTCTCTCTCTCTCTCTCTCTCTCTCTCTCTCTCTCTCTCTCTCTGTCTATAAGTATGCATCCCACTCGATTAATAAGTTATTGGAATAAGAAGCTAATCTTCGAATGTTGGGGTTTATATATTTCTTTGTTTATTTATCGAGTAATGGTTATATCGTTTGAGTAGGTTTCCTTTGTCCACCAGACCTACGTACCATTGTTGTCTGTCGTGTGGCGGTCATACAGCGCCTTGTGTGCGGCCGAGGCTCGTTGCTGCTGCAGGGAGCGGCGCACCAGCTCGACGCTCTCCTCCACGACGCCGATTATCGTTCTGACGGAGAGACATTTGCGGGATATATGTGCTGTCTGTTACCGTAACCGCAACTACCTCATGGGAATTCTTTGAGTGACAGGAGAATCAAGACCCGATGCGAATACAAAGCACCTACCAGAGGAACTGAGGGGTCTGATAAGCCTACTAGTGTGACCTTGAAATCGTCAATCTCCGGATAGCACTGTCTTAACAGCTATTCTCGGCATTGTTACCTTTGCTCATTATAAGAATCTAGAAAATTAATGTAGCTACTCGTCACAGGGGATCATATTAACAACTCAGTCCATTAGTGAGTGGACGAAATATGGTCCGTCCTACCTGGTGGCTGCCACATCAGAGAGCAACCTCGGGGTGACGTTGGCTTTTTGCAGCACCCCTCGCCAAGACCCCGGGATGGCCGCTGCGTCCAGGGCACCAAGGATCTCCTCGAAGCTGGGCCTGAGGGAAGGGTTCTGGGCCCAGCAGGAGGTGATGAGTTCCCGCAGCTCAGGCGACACTCCTCCCGAAGGCAGCGGCGGGCGGCCCCCTGCCTCGATGGTCTCCATTATCTGTCGGGTCTCAAAGTGTGTGAGCGACAGCCATGTAAAATTTAATGATTGAAAGAAAAGGTGTGTATAATTAACCAGCAACACGTAGCATAAAATACACAGGGTTCGGGTTCAGCTCGGATCATTTACCTTAGTCACCATCCGTGAAGATAAACCCACAATACATTTATTACAGCTGTTTTTATGTCCTGATGCAACATGTTACTCGATAAAGCGTTCAAGAGTCTGAATATCGCTCACATACTTGGAAAATGTCTAGGCCCTTGAAAGGATGACTTGACGACAGCATCTCCCACAGGATGATTGCGTAGCTATACACGTCACACTTGGTCGACACGTCTCCCTTCGTCAGTAGTTCTGGCGCCATCCAGGCTGGCGTCCCTCTGGGAAAGAGAAAGTATGCGGAGCAGCGAGTCTAAACACAACATGGTTCCCGATTGTGTTAACTCAACTTGAGGACAAACAGCATTATCTATAATATCTATATAAACTGTACATATGTAAACATAACTTTCTGTGTCAGTATTACACACACACACACACACACACACACACACACATTTTCCATTTCCTCCATATTTTCTTCTGTTTACAAGCTCCACTAGTCGCGTTCCACTTCGCCTCAGGAATTGTTTTGTATAGTCTTACCTTATGGAGCCGCGCTGTGCCGGCGACCCGCTCCGTGATCGCCTCAAGATGGAGAACCCGAAGTCGGCAATCTTGGCTCGGAAGTAAGCGTCCAACAACACGTTCATGGACTTGAGGTCGAGATGTAACACCTGCACGTCAAAAAAAAAAGAAAAAAAAAATTACACATCAATGTCAGCTTACTTTTCCCAGAAACTGCGTAATTTAAGGAAACCTCTATGTTATACATTACGTGGGCGTCGCGGGGCTTGGTTACCATTTGAGAGCAAGTTTACCATTTTAGGGGAGACTAAGTTACCATTTGAATGGGGTTAGGCTACTGTTAGAGGGGGGAGGAGGGATTTAGGTTACTATTACCACTTGAGAAATAGGCAACCATTTGAGAATTAGGCTACCATATGAAGTAGTTGGGTTGCTATGTGAAGGGGGGGGGGGTGAGTAAACTACTATTTAGTTAAGCTCATTTATTAAATTTTGATGGCAGGTGTTTTCTTTATATTTTTTTAATGCTCTGGAAGAATAAATTTTACTCAATTCTTCAGTGAACCGCCACCAGCATTTTTGGCAGCAAGTAATGTGCCGCCATTCTCAATTTATGTTCGCTTTTGACAGCAGCTAAACAGGACCCATTCAGCTGTTCTCACCTGGGGCTCGTGTCGGTGCAGGTAGTTCATGCCTTGCGCCACGTCGCGGGCCACAGCGAAGTAAGCGGCGTGGTCCAGTGACTCCCGTCTGAGGGGCGAGGCACGTCACCAAATGTATGCATCCATTGCCCAATAAAACGCATCAGAGAGAGAGAGAGAGAGAGAGAGAGAGAGAGAGAGAGAGAGAGAGAGAGAGAGAGAGAGAGAGCAATGTCACCTAATGCAAGTTTTCCTGTCATGCTTAAAAAGTAAAAAAAGAAAAAAAAAGTGACGGCGATTCGTTTACAGGGAAGCAAAAGAAAAAAAAAGTATGTTCGGTGGATATATTTGAAATCTGATTATTAATTATGCAACATAATATAATTTTCCTTGATTTTTAGGACATCCATGGAAACAGTTAATGAGAATGATTTAGTGTGATGTATAAGCTATATCCCTAATACAATTTGACTCAAGGGGGGGATGCTGCGCTGGCGAAGATGGGATTTATTTTCGAAGTTATCGTGAACAGAGTACAGAGGTGGTGGTGGTAATGGAAGGGATGGTGGACTATGAATGGATGGCGGCTGGCGGCCAGTTGGTCGTAGAATACAGTGATGGTGGTGAGGAAGAATGGGTAGGGGTGGCAGCATGGGAGAAGGGAGATGGTAGTACTCACGTGGGGTCGTGGACGAGGCTGTGCAGGGTGCCGCCAGAGAGGTACTCCAGCACCATGAAGGGCCGCGCCGCCGTGGTGCACACGCCCATGAGCAGCACGACGCGGGGGTGGTGGAGCTGCTGCAGGAGCGCCGCCTCGGAGCGGAAGTAATTCTTGTCGTCCTGCGGGAGGGAAAGGAGTGAGGTGAGTGTGTGTGTCTCACGCTCCATCTGCAGTACTTATTCATAAAGCTATTTGCTTTAGACATCACGCCATCTTAGAGCTGATTATGTCCACCGCGGAACAGAAATAGACATATTCGGCAACTCGTTAGGCTAGAGGAGCCCTCTTTTTTTATCAATGGAAAATAATATATTTTCAAGTAACCGCAGTGCAAAGATTTGGCTCACAAAAATCAGAAACCTATCTCAGTAGTCAGAGAATACTTTTAAACAATTAAACAAAATATATGGGTTTACTCCTTTGATTCCTCAAGAGCTTTCCAAAGTTAAATATAACAATCTAAAATTGAGTTGAATAGTGTTACGGTGCATGATGCCTCGTTTGTAGAAGTAAATTATTTTTTAAATTGATTTGGAAGCTCCACAAGTGTACTGGAAGAACCGCATGTTGCTAGTCCAGGACCCGGGACGGTGACAGGAACGTTGGGGGTTAAAAATATCCCTTTTGCTGTTAATAGCTTCCGCTGGTGCCTTGGAAGCGTCAAATTCCTTCGTTGTCACGAGGAAAATATTCCGACTTGTCTCACGTCCTTTCTGCAAGAGATATCATACCTGTGAAAGTTTGAACTTGAGCTCTTTCACCGCCACGTCGATGCCGCAGTAGGAGCCTCGGTACACCGTAGAGAAGGAGCCCTCCCCCACCACGTTCCCTGGCCGCCACTCCACGTCGGTGGCGTTCACCTCGCAGCGACTCAGCACGTCTCCAGATCTCAGCCTCTCCAGCTCACTCTCGAGACACCTGTTGACGGTTGCAAAAGGCCACGAGTCAAATTTAGCAGTGAACTGTTTTGTTAGTTGTTCTATCTCTTCTTTATATATTGCAAAATAGAAAGGGAGGTATGTCTCGTCGGCCCATCATTGACCAAGGTAAAATATAAAGGGTGTTCCTTTCGTTGTTGCAGAGGGTGGTAGGACAATGGTGGTAATAGATAAGCCACCACTTTGCTGGAACATGATCGAACATTCTAACATCAGACAGAGAGGGCAAGAGAACGTACGGAAGAGCCTTTGTTCTGCGGTAGAATGGTAATTGGTGATGGTGAATGTAATGGCTGGAAGATAACAACAACAAAAAAAAAAAGTATATTAAAAAAACGATATTATTTCATGATGCGCTACGTTACGTTGCTCACCTGATCTGCTGTCGGTGTTGTTTCGTCTGGTTGACCATCTGGTTCAGCAGGTCTCGTTTGCTGAGGGTGAGGGAAGCGGTGGCCTTGGTAGTGGCTGTAGGCGCGGCGGGGGTAGTGGTGGTGGTGGTGCTGCTTCTCTTCCGCCCCGCCGCGTTGGTCTTGCCACTCGGCTTCCCTCGCCCTCCACCTCCTCCTCCACCCTCTGTCTTCTTGCTTGCGTCACCCACATCATCCTCATCCTCCTTCAAGTACAAGTAATACATTATTCTAGAAGTGCCCAGATATTTTTACTGACACATTACATTGTTTTATCATAATGTGAGCAGCATGTTGCGAGCTTTTTAAGTCTACTCACGGGGCTCCGGTGGCTGGAGTGGCTGGGCGCAGGGTCGGGGTCAGATTGAGCGGCTCGACGAGATTTGGCGTCCCCGGCTGTCACACCTGAAGGAATTATAATGATAGGGGTGACTTTACTCCTCCTCCTCTTCCTCCTCCTCCTCCAACTACTACTACTACTACTACTACTACTACTACTACTACTACTACTACTTCTACTATAACCCCTTCCTCCTCCTCCTCCTCCTCCTCCAACTACTACTACTACTACTACTACTACTACTACTACTACTACTTCCCTTCCTCCTCCTCCTCCTCCTCCTCCTCTTCCTCCTCTTATTACTATTACCACCCCACCACCCCATCACCCCATCACCCCACCACCACCTTAATCTCGTGGTACCCGGGCAACGTCAATGACATAACAGTGCGCTCAGGAAATGTAGTTTGTGCCTCGGAAAGGACCAAACTACCCTCTGACGACAATGAACTGAAATGGACATATTCAAAGTTAGACGATGAACTTCTAGCAACGAAGTAATGGGAAAAAAATGTATTAAGATCGAGTGGAGTGGAGAAGACCAACCGAGCACTGCAGCTGACAGTTTCACAGAATCTCCCAGGCGTCTTCAGAGGTGAGAATGATAAGAATATTACCATTTTATATCCAGTGTCAGATTAATGTCTCAGTGGGTTGCTGGTGGGGAAAGGGTTGAGAATCCCCTATCTTGACAAATTGGTTAATAGTATTACACCTGCTTTCCTTCCCACAACCACCAATTAGAGCCGAGATCCCATGGTTAGAACTGACCGCGACCATTACGTGTAAATAACCGTTCCTTCCATTTCTTGTGTGCGTTATATATGTCCTCCAGTTCGTCTATGCAACGCCGCGCCTCCTCCCTCCCTGCCACCTCTGCATCTTCTCCCCTTGCGCTTCCCCAGTTCATCCATGCAACGCCGCGCCTCCTCCCTCCCTGCCACTTCTGCTTCCCTTCCCCTGCGCTTCCCCAGTTCATCCATGCAACGCCGCGCCTCCTCCCTCCCTGCCACTTCTGCTTCCCTTCCCCTGCGCTTCCCCAGTTCATCCATGCAACGCCGCGCCTCCTCCCTCCCTGCCACCTCTACTTCCCTTCCCCCTGCACTTCCCCAGTTCATCCATGTAACGCCGTGCTTCGTGCCCTCCTGCCACCTCTGCTTCCCTTCCTTCTGCTCTTCCCGAATCCTCCCTCTGGCAGCATTTTTCGTCTCTACGTCCCTCGAGCAAACCTTTTACTGCAGAGACCAAACACTTGCACCAGGAGTCAATATGTGTGTGTGTGTGTGTGTGTGTGTGTGTGTGTGTGTGTGTGTGTTTTCCATATGGCGACTTGCGGTTGTGTGTGTGTGTGTGTGTGTGTGTGTGTGTGTGTGCAAAATTTCCCTGCCATTCAAAAGTGAGAAAGTCCGTCAGCAATTCCCTCTCACGCTGCAGCCACACACCACCGAGACGCACCACACCCGTCCCTCACAACCACACCTGCTGGGCCAGTGGTTCTTAAACATTTTATTACCACGCTCCCCTAGGAATGGGTCTCCCTCCCCTGTATATGTAGATAAAATCCCCTTCCAGATTTAATAAACAATGGTAAGCCTTAGCAGACTATAGAAAACTGAAGTTAATAATGACGATAATTTTGCATTTTCTCATAAACTTCTCGATATTAGCCTTCGGTCTTGTAAAGATAATAATAAATATTCCAACAACGGAAATTCCAACTTTCCTCCAGGGCTCGCCCCCCCCTTGGAAATTACTAACGCCCCACAGTTTGAGAACCACTCTGCTAGACTCACACACCACAGAGGGGCTCCACTCCCATACACTTTAAGGGAACGCACACCATAACCAGACACCACAGCCACACACCATATCCCTCCACACACTCCACAGCACCCTATATACTAGGGAAACACACATGACCACTGCCACGCGCACCATGGCACATCACAGACAGACTAACACATAAAGAAGACACAAACTATTTATACGCATTCCTTCCCGTTGTTAAAGGTACCTCAAGATTAACCACCGAAGTAATGAGTTCCGCTGTGCTCCTTTTGCTCTCTCCATTTCCTCTGCCCCCCAACCCCCCACTCTTCATGTTGCTATAATTTTCCTTCCCTTTCCAGTTATTATCTTACGCCTGCCTCTCCTTTTTTCCTCCATTTGCTTGCCTTCTTTTATTTTCCTTCTCTCTATTCTCTGCTTCCATTTTCCACTCCCTCACTGGAAGGAGGATAGTGGTGTGGCTGTTCGTTGATTGCATTTTTATACAGACCGGCCAGGAGCACTCAGGTTACAAGACAACATACATAGACCACGGTGACTGTGGTCCAGTCATTACTCAGGTCAGGAGCACTCATAATTATAACAATACAACATCAGATGAGGTCTCGGGAGACAGGTCAGGTCATTATGAAGCTTAGACTACAGATACTGGGGTAGACTACAAATCCTACGGTAAACCGCACGTTAAAGTAGCACCTATATATCTCTTTGTATCTGCCTATTCATCTGCCTTGGATATTTGTCTACCTGTATGTTTATCTTTCTATCTATTTACATATCTATTTGTCTATCTTTCTTATGGTCAGTCAGTCTGTCTTACTTTATCTAAATATATCTTCTTCCTTCAGTTCTTTCAGTTAGGGTAGGGGCAGGTCTATCTGGACGAGGAATGCAGCGTCCTCAACCTCCCCGAGCTGTTTTTCTTTCTTTTCTTCCCTCTCCTGTTCATGCTTCTTTCCTTGGGTAACCTGGGGATTTATCCTCCCAGGGGTCCTGCGTCCCTGCCCTATGGTGAGCGGCCGGTCAGTCCAGTCACTGATCTGGGCTGGTTTGGGGAGGGACTTGCACCCCCTCCTCCATTAAAAACCTTTTCCCAGCTAAAAACAAAGCAAAAAGTAGAGGTCCAACTTCTTTCCCGTGAATGCGGGAATGAGGCAGGGCTGTGTCCTCTCTCCATCGATTTTCAACACTTGTATGGACTTGGTACCAGGCAGAGTCGTAGACCAGAGTCATTGTGAAGCATCTATTGGCAATGCCCGGGTCACTGACCTTGTTTTTGCCGATGATGGAGTAATCCTTGCTGGAGTCACTGGAGGTTCTGGTGATGGCTTTCGAGGCACTGAACGAGGAGGTGAAGTCCCTGGGACTTAAGTCTCCTGGGCCAAGACTAAGGTACAGGTGTTTGGAGGCTTGCTAGATGAAACAATACAGTCTGTTCATGCGTGTGGCGAGGACGTTGAGATCTCGGAAAATTTCACATACCTTGGTAGCGTAGTTCAGAAAACGGTGGGTCTCAACAGGAAGTATTATGGCGGATTGGCCTGGCCCACGGTGTTATGGACTCGCTCAGCACGAGTATATGGCGTTGTCAATACCTGTGTAGAAAGACAAAGATCCAGATCTTCAAGTTCCTTGTGCTCCCTGTTTTGCTCTATGGCTGAGACATGGGCACTAAATAGGGACCTGGAGAGGTGAATTGACGCTTTTGGTGATGTGTTTACGCGGGATATCGCTGGAATGACTAGCTTTGTGTCAAACCGATGACTACTTCCTGAGACTGATTCGAACATAATTATGTTACCCGCATAGTCCGTCAGCGCCAACTCCGGCTATATGGGCATGTGGTACGCTACCCTGAACCTGACTCTGCTCATCGGGTTGTCTCTAGCCAAGGGGACGTCCACAGAATTTGTGACTTGAGCAAGTCGATAGATCCTGCCAGGAGGTACTCGGGATGAGAAGGGGGCTTGCATGGAGATTTGCCCGGAGGGACCCCCGGACTTGGCGTCGTAGGGTGGGTGAGGCGATGCACCCCCGGAGGACGCCCCCATTGACTGACTGATTTCAGTTTGCTTATCTATCTATTATCAACTTGTAAATCTATAATTCTATGCGCAAGTCCTAACTTCTTCCTCCTTCCTTTTTCTGATAAACCAAGAGCTGTGGGTCGGGCCTTTTCTGAAACGAGGCTTCTTTCACCATATAACGAGGCGACGATTGAAGAAAAAATAAAATAATAAAAACAAAGGAAAATGAAAAACAACAGCAAAAATAAATAAATAATAAAACTTAAATCTTTCACAGCCAACCAGTCAGCTTAAGATTTGCATTGCGTGACTCATCTTTGCATCATCTTAAGTACTTGACAAAATAGTTTCATGATAGACACTTGCAGCATGTATCATTAACGACTAAGTGGCTGTAAGCGCACTAAAAGCGAAAGCCCCGTACGGAGCCATAACTGCAGTGCACCGCTCGCCGAAGGTGGACCCAATACTTTCTCGTGGTTGAAGGAGAAAGGTTTGGAACGCCTTTTAGAGACTCGAGGCGCCTTCCCGCGGGCTAGGTTTCTCTTTCTAATTAATCATTTTCGTCGATGAGTGTCTCTGAGTAATATTGCTTCACTACCATCACGCTATCACACACACACACACACACACACACACACACACACACACACACACACACACACGAACCGCTGCTATAATGGTGATGCGGGTAGCCTACTCGAGATAGTTTCTGCTGCACACGTAATAGTAACCTGTGTGTGTGTGTGTGTGTGTGTATGTGTTTTGTTTAATTCACTCACCCTGCCAGTCTTCTCCCTCCCTCTCCTTCATCCTCTGCGTGCTTGCCTTCTCTCTAACACCAACACAGTTAAGCCCGCAGCGCATAGCAATATATCTCACACACGGACAGCATCACAGGTGTGGGAATGCACGAATACCTGTTCTTTTACATATGCCATTATCCGTAACGCGTCCCTGCCCTCCCTCCCTCTCCCTCCCCGTCCCTCCCTCACCCATATCCTTTACCGTATTTTCTCCTCCACCACCTGTGCTCTCCTCTCCCCTCCTCTTCCTCCCTCCCCCGCTCAAATCCGCAGGGTAACGGTGCTGGTAGTGTGTGTGTGTGTGTGTGTGTGTGTGTGTGTCATAGGCATTCACTAGGTTCGTAATTTGTGTGTGTTGTCGGTGCTTGGCGTCCGTTAGTTCCGGGCCTCGGCGTAATGACTGAGGCAACGCGTTTCGCTAACTGGACGTGACGGCGGCGTGGACTAATTTTTCAGCGAGGTCTGTTTGTGAGGTCGATATTACATGGGTGCGTTATTGTTGTTGTTGGTGGTGATGGTAGAGGCTGGGGTGGGTAGTATCAGTATCAGTATTAGTATTTAGGATGAAGGACAGAGTTAGTTGTTGTTGGAGGTGATGGTATAGAGATTGGGGTGGTGGGGGTGGTAGTGTAAGTATTAGTATTAGTATTATTATTAGTTATTGTTGTTGTCATCGTTGTTGTTTACTCCTACTGTTTACTGCTGATGGTTACTACTACTACTACTACTACTACTACTACTACTTTTTTTCTAGGTGCTGCCTGTTCCGCCGATAGGATTTCTTGAGGGACCCCTTGGACGACCTCAACCCGTCAGTGGCGCAGGAGAATTTTATTTATAGTGACTGCCGTGATGTATGACTCTTACTTGGCCCATGCTGCCCCCCGGTGCTCCTTTTGATTGAAGTCGCTGACGTTAGTGTAGATTGAAGATGTCGGCAGCAAGTGAGTATACCCTTTCGTCACTCAGCGATGGTCGAAAAGTGTCAGCGTGGATTGGTGGGACTCGAACTATTACTACTACTACTACTACTACTACTACTACTACTACTGCTACAAACGATCACTGTATAGACGAAATATTGCCAAAATACACGCAAACCACCATATGTCTCAGCCCTTGGTTTAAGTTATCGCGAGTAACGTAAACTTTTGAGAGTAGCGGATGAGTGGCGAAGGAAAAGGTGGGGGCAGGGGAGAGCGGGGGAAGGGGGAGGAGGGGATTGAGGAAGTAATTAAGGTTTGGTGGTGGAGAGACGAGACAAGGCCGAGTGATATGTGGCCACGCTTAGACATTAATTACCCACAAGTCCTCGTGGTAACTCGTAGCCTTACCTTCCTCTCCCCTCCACTCCCCTCTCCCCTCTCCCCTTCCACCCTGTAATGTATTGTATAGCATTCACCCCACTCCTCCCTCCATCCTACTTTACCCATAATTTTCCCTCACCTCCTCCTCCTCCTCCTCCTCCTCCTCCACCTCTTCCTCCTACATTCACGTAAACATTTTGCTTCCCGTTGCTTCTTGTGCGATAATGATGTAGAAGATTGAAGAACATGATGATGAAGGTAGTAGTAGTAGTAGTAGTAGTAGTAGTAGTAGTAGTAGTAGTAGTAGTAGTAGTAGTAGTGATTGCAGTTGCAGTATTTCACACACACACACACACACACACACACACACACACACACACACACACACACACACAAAAGCTCTAAGTGAGGATTTTGATAGCCGGCGACCTCGAGTCCAGCACATAATAAGACTATGAGTGAATGAGCGACACACACACACACACACACACACACACACACACACACACACACACACACAGGCTGCACGTCCCTGGGAGTGTGGTTCAGGCGGCCACCGTGTCAGCCATCCATCAACTGTGACGCAACGCCCTCCGTCGCCGCCTCCTTCAGCGCTCACGCGGCCGGCTGAGGGTGGGGGGCGTGGTAGGGGAGGTTGTGGTGGGGCTGGGGGGTTGGGGTGCTTGGACAGACCATGAGTGATGAGCGAAATGGCAGGAAGGGGGTGCGAGGAAGGGGGATAAAGAGAAGGAGAAAGAGTGGAAGAGTGTGGATAGTTGGGGAGAGGGGGGGGAAGGGACGTCAAACAGCTGTGGCGTTATTCAGCTGAGCTCGTGTTCCTCGTATACACTTGAGTGGACCGTAGCCCCGAAACGCTAGATATCACCTCTCCACCGGCTGTGCTGCTATCGCCCCTCCTCCCCCCTCCTCCCTCTCCCCATAGCTGTGTGCCCCCACCCCACAGAATGACTATAACACACTTCAACACTACATTTTTTGCTTCCCGCCAACAGTACCCACACGGCCCACTTCTATACCCCCCTCATCTCCCCCTCGCAGCAACTCCACACCCACCGATAGAGCTCAATGTACTGAATACTTGGCCCCTCATAGCAGTTACCCACACACCGTACTTTCATTATACTGTTTATACTGGTGGCGGTGTGAAAGAGGTGATGGAGTGACTTAACAGCGAGGAAGAATGACTTGAGGTGTGAAAGAGACTGAACCTAGATGTTGGTAACGCTTTCACACCAAGAGGAATGAGGGAAGGGAGTGAGAGAGAGAAAAACCCTAAGGTGGAAACCTAGATGTTGGTAACGCTTTCACACCAAGAGGAATGAGGGAAGGGAGTGAGAGAGAGAAAAACAAACTAATGTGGAATGTCTGGTGGTGTGAAAGAGATGATGGAGTGACTAAACAGCGAGGACGAATGACTGGTGGTGTGAAAGAGATTAAGACCGAGGTTATGATAATGACTTCACACCGAGAGGAAGTGTGTGTGTAGGGGGGTGAGGGGTGAGAGAGGAAGAAATAATAACTAAACAAGGGTGGTGATAACTGCACAGAGAGAAATGACTGGCGGTGTGAAAGAGCTTAAAACTAGATGACCGTAATGCCTTCACACCAGGAGGAATGAGGGGAAGGGGAGTGAGAGAGAAAGACACACACAACAAAAATATTAAACTAAAGTGGTCATTACTGCACGCCGAAGAGGAATGACCCGAGGTGTGAAAGAGCTTAAAACTAGATGACCGTAATGCCTTCACACCAGGAGGAATGAGAGGAAGGGGAGTGAGAAAGAGAGACAAATAAAAGATTAAACTAAGGTGGTCATTACTGCACGCCGAAGAGGAATGACCCGAGGTGTGAAAGAGATTAAAACTAGATGACCGTAATGCCTTCACACCAGGAGGAATGAGAGGAAGGGGAGTGAGAAAGAGACACACAAAAATATTAAACTAAAGTGGTTGTCATTGCGCCGAAGAGAATGACCTGAGGTGTGAAAAGAGCTAAAACTGACTACTAGATGACTAGGAAGGGGAGAGAAAGAGGAGACAAAAGAAAAAACTAAAGGTGGTCACACTGCACGCCGAAGAGGAATGACCCGAGGTGTGAAAGAGATTAAAACTAGATCAGGAGGAATGAGAGGAAGGGGAGTGAGAAAGAGACAAAAAAAAAAAAAAGATTAAACTAAGGTGGTCGTTACTGCACGCCGAAGAGGAATGACCCGAGGAGTGAAACAGATTAAACCCTAAATGATGGTAATGCCTTCACACTGCGGAGGAATGAGCGGGGTGAGAAAAACAACATTACGTAAACTACAAGGGTGTGCGCAGGTGAGGGAAAGACTTAACTCAGGTGTCGGTAATGACGGTCTGGCGGCGTGAATCTTTGCACTGCTCGCTACCATTACAACCTCCCGCGGGCCGACAGGTGTGTAGGCAGAGGCTCAAGTAGGCAAAGTAGCAGCCCCGAGGCACCTGCGAGTCACCAGCCCCGTTACTTTGGCCTAGGGGATGAGGTACTATACGGCGGGAGTCAGCTAGGGCAGTGTGGTGGCGCTCCAGCTGTTGTAACATGGCCCCTCCCTGCCGGACCCTCCTCGCAACCCTCACCCCATAGAGAGTAATCAAGTAAGTGGAATGATGCAGCCTGATGATGATGATGATGATGATGATGATGATGATATGTTCTCCCAATACATTGCTTGCGTGTATTTAATGTTATGTGTCACGGTGATCCATCAAATCAGGGTAAGACTCCAAACTGTTAAAACATTAGTGCATCAGTCTGTCAGGTAATATCAGATGACTTGCGAAAAAAATACTAGGCGAGGCTCACATGCTCACGCCCTTCTCCAGCACACACAAAAGCAAAAACAAAAAAATAAACACGGCAAAGTACAATCATGGGCTCTTAGTCGCATGTTGAAGTCCACTCAACGGCTGGCTATTTCCACCGGAAGCTCTTCGTGTATTTGGCCAGAAATCGTCCACGTGTAGCCCATCAAGCCGTCTTCTGATTGCGGCTGTGATGGAGCAGAACACCTGGCGGCACCGTGAACCGAGCATCAAGAAGAACGGCGTTGCATCACCCCGCGCCAGCAGTGACAGAGGCCGATCACCCGCACCGCCGAGAGTCGAAGAGGGCAAAGGGTAGCACATAAATAAATCGTTAAATAAGTAGCCTGATATGTATGTATGTAATTCTAGTAATGGAGATCGTGACCCCGTAACTCTTAATCATGGCACGCTATGATGATATCGAGGAAGAAGGGAGAGAAAAATATGAAAGGAGTGAGATGGAAAATTAAAACGACAGGAATGAAATACCAATCAACAACATATGTACACCGCGCTAGTAATGTATCGGATATCCGCCGCCTCCTCCGCCTCCGCAGTGAAAATAATATCCGCATTACAATCCGCATCCGCGTTCTCAGACAATAAAAGCTCCGCACCATTATCCGCCTCCGTATTTTCAGACAATTAACAAAAGCTACGCATACTTATCCGTCTCCGCGTCAAAGAACCACGGAGGTTGCGAAGCTCTACCCATGCAATATTTCTCTTCTCTTTTTGTCATTATCCCTTTTCTCTATTTATTTTCATCCACGTCTCTCCTCTCCGTTCCTTTCACCTACCGGTCACTGTTCTCTGTATTTCTCTTTTTTTTTCTTTCTTCATTTTTACATCTTACATATTGCAATTGAGTACATATATGTCGATGAGCGTTCTCTCTCTCTCTCTCTCTCTCTCTCTCTCTCTCTCTCTCTCTCTCTCTCTCTCTCTCTCTCTCTCTCTCTCTCTCTCTCTCTCTCTCTCTCTCTCTCTCTCTCTCTCCTCCGCCTCCGCCTCCACGGAACTCTAAAATTTGGTATCCGATTCATCACTAGTACACACGCACGCACACTCGTCCAACTCCAAAGACGCGCAGGAATGATCGCCTTCCCATCAACTTAGTGCTCGCTTACACTAGTGATTCGTGAAGGTGATGGAACGTGATAACCCAAACCTCCTCCTGCCTCTGTGTGTGTGTGAGAGAGAGAGAGAGAGAGAGAGAGAGAGAGAGAGAGAGAGAGAGAGAGAGAGAGAGAGAGAGAGAGAGAGAGAGAGAGAGAGAGATATGAAGACAGACACACATTAAGATAAATATTCCCACAACATGCACGCAACTTCACGACAACGACCAGCCCGGCACTTCATGTCTGCTCCCTTCCCTCCCTCCGTTCAGTAGATACAGAGTGCGCCAGGTGGTGTGTGAGAGAGGGGGGGGGGGGGTGAGGGGAGGCACGGTGGTGGTTGGAGAGAAAATTGATGGGATTAATTTGTCAGAATCCAGCCATTGAAGTGTTTATTCGTTGATTTAGTCTTTATTATTATTATTATTATTATTATTATTATTATTATTATTATTATTGTTCTCTCTCTCTCTCTCTCTCTCTCTCTCTCTCTCTCTCTCTCTCTCTCTCACACACACACACACACACACACACACCTGGAAAAACACTTGAACATTCACGTTATATTTCTTTTCGCAAGTCATCTGATATTACCTGACAGACTGATCCACTAATGTTTTAACAGTTTTGGAGTATGTTACCCTGATTTGATGGATTACTGTGACACATAACATTAGAAATTCGCAAGTAATGTATTGAGAGAACATATCATCATCATCATCATTAGACTGCATCATTCCACTTAGGTCATTGGCTTCTCCCATATGTTTGCTTTCGTTTCTGTCATAACATTCTTCAATTCCCGATGTGAACGCTCCATACATTTAATTCTATCACACCATCTGCTGAACGGCCTTCCTCGAGTCTTTTATTTTATCGGTTATTTCCCAGTCTGTCCATCTTTTTTGTTTACGTGTCATCCTCTCTCCTATAAACATGTCCTAACTTTTTTTTTTTTTTTTTTTTTTTTTTTTTACGGCAGAGGAGTCAGCTCAAGGGCATAAAAAAGGAAACAAATGTGAAAAAAAAGCCCGCTAATCACTGCTACCAACTGCTCCCGCTACTAACTGTTGTCATTTCTTGTTTTATGTATTGTCTTCCTTAATTTTTCTGCTTTCGTTCGTTTTCTAATCCATTTGTAGATTCTCATATCCTGTACAGAGACTCCTATCACTGTTCTCTTCATTCTTTTATGCGAACTCCTCAATTTTCCTTCCAGAGACTCAGTCAATGTTTGTATCTCTGATCCATATGTCATGACAACGCATTAATTTGAAAACCTCCCTTTATCTAACCATTCATATTTTTTGTTTAGATTCATTACCTAGCTCCAAAAACGCTTCATATTATAGTCGTGGCCTTATCTGTTCACTTCTTCCAAATCTCATGGTTCTTAAAAGTCTTGTGTATCTTGGAGCAGAACTTTTCTTCCGTAATACCAACGTTACTTCTTTATTCTGTTGCCACACGCATAACACTGCCTCGTAAATTGCTTTCCTCAACATCACTTTCCTCTTCTAGACTCGGTGGTAATAAGACTTGACAGTTATGCAGGTGTTACTCTGTGTGTGTGTGTGTGTGTGTGTGTGTGTGTGTGTGTGTGTGTGTGTGTGTGTTTTACTTCTGCTTCAAAGCGTATATGATGAACCGTAGTCGAGGTTGAACAGTTATTTTTTATTATCGAAGTGGCTAGCGGAAAACATGATGAAGATATAGCTAGATAAGTAGATTGGTAGGTTGGTAGGTAGGTAGATGTACTGATTTATATATGGAGAGACGGAGAGAGAAAGATAGACAGGTAGGTAGGTTGGTAGATTGGTCGGTAGGTTGGTAGATGGGTAGGTAGGCAGGTGTATTGATTTATATATGGAGAGACGGAGACAGAAAGACAGACAGGTAGGTAGGCTGGTAGACTGGTCGGTAGATTGGTAGATAGGTAGAGGGATAGTTAGTAGGTTGAACAGATGAGTAAATACGTACGTCCGTAAGTAGAGTATTAATCTTTGGCCGTTACCTATACCGTAAAAATATAATGTTGAATAAACGAAGAAATAAAGAAATATAGAAAATAAATAAATAAAGTAAATCGATACGGATAATAAACCTGTAACTTAGACCGAGTACCATCGCGCCATTTCGCAGCGGGGAGCCTCGTCTCGTCCATCATAGTGACGCTCGCTCCCGATGGCTACAGTTACGTGACTCGGCGGCAGCTTCGGGGACCCTGGGCACCGTTGCCAGATTATCGTACTCAGTGCATAGTATTTACCGGTTTCTGACGCATAACTACCGCCAAGAAACATCAGGAATTAACTATTTTTTACGATAATTATAAGTGAATCTCGTTATTGGGGTCCAGGAGATAGTTTTGGGGTCGGAAGTCGGTGATTATAAGAGGATGAGTACGACAATCTGGCAACGTTAGACCTGGGATGGTATTTTCAAAGGCTTGCACCTCCCACATCAACTATTTCCATGGGCCGAAAAGGAGACTAATCAGGTCTTTATGAGTTTTTTTTATTGCCTCACTTCCCTCTGCTAACTCACCCTTGTTGAAAGAAAGCGAGGCGCGCAAACATGTCATAGGCACGCTAAATTATGTATCTTTTGCACTTCGTCTGCCATAGCGTAAATAAAGGTGACTGTTGCATCGCTCCGTATAGCATGTGCCGCCCCTGCTGTGACGCTGCCGTGCGCTCATCAAAGAATATACTGCAGGAATTTTACAACTTTCACTGGAGGGTATATAGTGTACTCCTCCCGAAATGTACCCCTCTTTCGGCCACCTCTTTGGATTCTTTTTAGGAGCAGCGAGTAGCGGGCTTTTTTTTTTTATTATTGTTTCCTTTTTGTGCCCTTGAGCTGTCTCCTTTGTTGTAAAAATAATAAAATAACTCACTTATCTTTTCGTGTGATCAGCCCTCTTGAGCTGTCTAATGGCTATGCTCTAATTTTTTCTCCTCTTCCCCCTTCTCATCCTCCTCCTCCATCCTTTTCTTCTTATTACTATATAAACATTTCGGCGCTGAAGTACGCGCATTTGACAAGCTGTAGTAGTTGTGAGCATTTCCGTGGGCAATTTTGACGCAGATGGCAGTTTAATAAATCTTCCGCGTGACATGAACGGGGGAAAAAACGCCACTCATGAGAACAAATTAACTTTCTTTTCGACTTTTTGAAATTATTTATGTGAGAGGAAGAAGCGGCTGAAAATACCGAGCTAATCCATTCACAGTCCTCCAAATGGCTGTCTTATTGGCTATCTTTTATTATTATTTTCGTGTTTACTGTTCATCCGAATGTTATGATTTCCTGTTTCTCTCCCTCCTTCCTCCCCCCCCCTGTGCAATTTGTTTCATCAGAGGAAAACGTAAAGAAAGCAAGCCAAACATTAACACAACAACACCGTAGTCTGCCGCAGTGCTATGAGACCGTGAACACTTCATAAGACGAATAGCCTTCAACTCGGCCCTGTGTTTAAGCGGTGTTGGCGGGGTCTTGTCACCCACCAGACATCCATCACGGCTTTTCCGGCTCATGTTTCAAGTTGGAGACGGTAGGTATTTATCTCTTTGCTCGTCATGTGTTTGTTTGTGTGCTCGTACATTCGTTTGATCTATTGGTCTTGGAGTGTGTTGTTTTTGTTACCACGTGATGTTTTGGAAAAGTCGCCAGGAAGTGGATACGCTGACGTTGGACAGTCGGCGCGTGATATAACCAACATGCGAGAAAGAAGTCTCTCAGTGATGGTGATGACTGAAGGAGGGAATTGTTGTTGCGCGACGAGATTGCGTGTGTTGGTGTATCCGGCATCCTTGTTGTGTGGTGGCCCAGATGGTGTGTGGATAGTCTGAGCTTACGGCGGAAGAGTCATTATCTTCCTATCAGGCATTGCAGTTGGAGTTACAACGTAGAGTTCTCTCGCTGAGTATTGAGATGCTGTACTCAATGTTTTAACCTGGTATTCAATGACTTCGTTTTGAACATTGGAGCCAGAGTTGCAGAGTTCATTCATTGGCTATGCACTGGATAATTTAGTCAACCTAATGAAGTTACCTAACCTAGATATCATCATGGCCCACCCGTTAGCAACTGACTCCAAACGGAAGCCATGGAGGAGTAGTAGTAGGAGGAGGAGGAGGAGGAAGGGTGGTGTGTTGTGGTTATGGAGATGGAAAAAAAGGCTGCCTCGGTGTAGCGCGAGAAACATAGAAGAAATAACAATAGCTATTCTTTTCACACACGTAGGAAAAATGGCCACATCATCATCAACAACAACAACAACAACAACAACAAAATGTGGCACAAAGATGGGTGAGGTGTTCCCCTTTGCCATGTTAAGGTGTGGGAAGCGAGGAACAAAACCAAGATAGATTGAAGTGTTTATCTTGGCTTCGGGAGGAGTAGCGAGGAAGGACTGTCCGGGGAGAGAGTGCGAGAGTTCAGTTGACGCCCCGCTCACCTTTCTCCCTCCCTCCCTCCCTCCCTCCAAGCCACAGGTGTGAACAAAAGGGAGAAGAAACATTAGCATAACTAGGGCATACGCGGTAGTTCGCCATGAAGTGCTTAGTCATTCATATTCTCTTTTAAATTCTCTCTCTCTCTCTCTCTCTCTCTCTCTCTCTCTCTCTCTCTCATCAATTATCATCATAACCATCATTACATCATCTTATTTTTCATTATCATAATCACCATCATTTTTTTTTCGTCTTCTTTTTCTTCTTCTTCTTCTTCTTCTTCTTCTTCTTCTTCTTCTTCTTCTTCTTCTTCTTCTTCTTCTTCTTCTTCTTCTTCTTCTTCTTCTTCTTCTTCTTCTTCTTCTTCTTCTTCTTCTTCTTTTCATATACCAAATTTCACACCAACTGCAAACCCTGATGTCTTCCCTCCCACCACAGGGCACTCACGAAAGGAGAGGGAAGATCTGTATTTTTTTCATTTCCCGTACGAAGACTCTTGAGACCTCTTCACGGGAGGGGAAAAATAGTGTTTTGTAAAGTCTACGGCAGGAACTCGTTGTCCGTATGAAAAGGTTAAGAATCCGTTATGTATCGAGAATCTCCACAAAATGATGCCCAAGAGTTAGGGGAATGTACGTACTCTGTCCAGGGCGTTATCAGTCTGTTGACGGTAGTTACGGCTGGCATTTGTTTGACACGTATATCTAACGAGCGATTCTAACACCGAATCAACCACAGAAATGGAATATTTTGGATGCCGTGGCCAGAATGACGCATGGACAAACAACTGGAGAGATGTGCGGTGGTTAGCATTCTCGGCTCGCAACGGAGAGGTACCAGGTGGAGTGGAGGCCAATGGGGGGTCTCCTCATAGCCCCGCCTCGGTTACCTATAAGTCCTCAGGTAGCGGATATAGTCGGGTGCTGTAGCCTTCATCCTGGGGAGGTAGCCCGCTCCAATACGTCTTCCGTTACTGCACTCATTTCTGGCGCCATAGCGTGGGGAGCGTTGTCTTTAAGGGAACGAACCTATTTTTATTTTGTTTTTAGTTGCTGTCTGTAGCGCCGGTAAGCTCTCTTGAGGGGCCCCTTGGATGGCCTCAGTCCGTTAATGGCACAGGCGAATTTTATTTATAGTGGCTGCCGTGATGTATGACTCTGCTTGGCCCGTGCTGCTGTTCCTCTTGAATGAGATCGCTGAAGTTAGGGCTGATTGCAAGATCTGGGCATCATGTGAGTAATCTTCCGTCATTCAGCGATGATTAAAAATTGTCAGGGTCCTTATGGTTAAAAATTGTCAGGGTCCTTATGGTTAAAAATTGTCAGGGTCCTTATGGTTAAAAATTGTCAGGGTCCTTATGGTTAAAAATTGTCAGGGTCCTTATGGTTAAAAATTGTCAGGGTCCTTATGGTTAAAAATTGTCAGGGTCCTTATGGTTAAAAATTGTCAGGGTCCTTATGGTTAAAAATTGTCAGGGTCCTTATGGTTAAAAATTGTCAGGGTCCTTATGGTTAAAAATTGTCAGGGTCCTTCGGTGGGACTCGAACCTCGGGCTTACCACGCCGGCATGCTGACCACTCGGCCACCACCTTTCCTTGCACAGGAGACACTAAAAAGTATTTATAAATTCGGCACCACATCACGATTCCTCCTGCTTGAATGCCGTTACCCTGAGTACCTCTCAGACTGTGCCACGGAAGAGATTTAACGTCATCATCACCTCACTATACGGTTCTGAGGACGCAGTACCTATACCTCCCTCCTATACCTTGTCAGGGAAGCCAGTCTCTCCCCCACTCCCTTCCCATCCACTCCCCCCCCCTCCCTCACCCTCCACGACGACCATAACACCAGCTTGTAGGCGGTGAGCGGTTTGCTGTTAACCGTCGACTTGATGAAACATAAATACCTTCGACTGAGTACCACGGCTCGCATGTACGCCGTTACAGGTCCAAAGAGACAATTTTAATATCTGGCGGCAGATGGTATGTTTACTGTGCAATAATTCCCGTGGTAACGCTCCACTTGAGTCGCAATCAGACGTACGGTTAATAGGTAACGTGAGCAGCATGGCTGGGTTAGTAGAGTACTGCCTCACGGAAGGCAAGACTTACGAAGTAGGCTCAGGCAGGTAGCGTCAAGACTGATGGGGCCAGGCAAGAAGTGTACTACTACTACTACTACTACTACTACTACTACTACTACTACTACTACTACTACTAAGAAGAAGAAGAAGAAGAAGAAGAAGAAGAAGAAGAAATCATGATGAAAATGTTATGATAAAGAAAATGAATGAATGTGCACGCACGTTTGAGTGAGCGTACGTGTACCCGTTTTTTCTAACAGACATACCAGACAAAAAAATCAACAACAGAAGCAGTGACTGGCAGGAAGCAGGCCAGACGGAACCATACTCCCTCAGCCGCTCGGAGTTGGCGCAGCAGGAAGGCTCTACGGTCATGGAGGTGCCGCCTGCAGCCACAGCTCTGCGGTGCACCTGGACGTGACCCGCCGCGCAGCACCTCCGGAAATAGCTCTTCGCCTATGGATAACTCTTACACGGGGAAAGAGGAGACGAAATAGCTCTTCGCCTATGGATAACTCTTACACGGGGAAAGAGGAGACGAAACTTCGGAACAAAATTTGATCCGTGTCTTTTGTTTTCCATCTTTTTTTTTCCGTTGTCTCCCATTTTTATTTATTTTCATTTAGAAGCTTGTTGCGGAACTTTCCTTTTGTAACTGTGTCTTGCCCTTGCCTGTCTTCTGTCTCCTGCACCGTAAGGAAGGCAGACGGCGGGAAGCACACAGTAACATGGGGATTGGCGAGGCAGAGGGCACAATGGATCACCCTAGGCAGGACGGACTTGCCTCGCGGTACACTTGTGAGCCGCTGATTTGCGGTCTTGCTGGAAGATGTGGTTGCTAGAAGATCGCACCAAAGCTTCATATAACAGACAATGCATCAATTGGCCTTTCTATCCTTCCTTTTACAAACAAATGATTCCAAGCGCGCGGAGGCACTGTAAGCCGAAGCCGAATCGTCGCCTTTCTATTATTTTTTCGGTAAAGGAAACAGCTCGAGGGCAATGAACAGAGAAAATAAAAGTAACAACAAAAAATCCCGCTAATTGCTGCTCCTGCAAAAGCAAACAAAAGAGAGGTCAGTTTTGGATGGAGGGATGTCTTGTTACTCCTGCTAAACTGTAGAATCTGCCTTTGGACAATAATTCTTGCAGTGAAGGCAGGGAGGGGGTCGTAGAATGAACATCTTAGAGAACTGGCTGGCCTCTCGCGTTTCCCTGAAGCTCCTCGCGGGAAGGGGGAAGACACAGATTGAGAATTCCTGCGTCACTCTGTTCCCCTTCCTCCCTCCCACCTCCCCTCCCACGCATTTTCCTGCGCTAACAAACGTGGCTTTTCCTCCGCCATTACTATTGGACTCCTTTCCTACTTTACTGCCTTCCCTTTCCCTCTCTTCCCACTAAAACTGAAATGCCTCACTGACACTTTATTGATGCCTGTTCCCGCCTCCTCTATAGGTTAATGAATCTCTCTCTCTCTCTCTCTCTCTCTCTCTCTCTCTCAACCTTTCCCCATATTTCAATCTTCTATTTCGTTCTTTTACCTCATCTTGTTCTACTGCAGTTCCGTCTTCCATGACTCTCTTTTCTTCCCCTTCCATTATTTATCTTGGGGCGGCGGTGGTCGAGTGGTCAGTACGCTAACGCGGTGATCCTGGACCCGGGTTCAAGTCCCACCGCAACAAGTTAACAGTTTTCAACCATCGAGTGGGGGAGGATTATCCATATGCAGTCCAGATCCTTGATTAACCCTAACTTCAGCGACTTCAGTCAGGATAAGCGCCGTGGGAGTAGTATGGACGAAGCAAGTCATATATCGCGACAACCACTTATAATAAAATTCGCCGCTATTACAACGGGCCCCTCAACAGAACTTTCCAGCGCTATAGGCAACGCACATACCGTACATCCCCCCTCCCATCCCCCTTCCACGATATCCATCCCCTTCCCTCTGCCATACACGAGTCTCTTTCTCCCCTTCCCCCCCCCCCCTCCATTCTTCATTATCTCTCTCCCCCTCCCTTATAAAGATGACTCTTCATTTCCTCCCCTTACAAACTCTGCTGTATAAATAAATGACAATAACAAGTGGAAAGAGTGTTACTGGGTCAGGTGTGTGTGTGTGTGTGTGTGTGTGTGTGTGTTGAATTGCAACCCATCATTTATCATCCCAGTAATGGTCCTCCTTTGTTACTGTTCGTCCCCACCATCGTCATCACAACACCACCGACGCTACCACAACACCATCCTCACTGCACCCCCCCCCCCCCCCCCCTCCCACCATCAAAGAGCCAGTCAACCTTCAGCGATGATTTATATAGGAAACACGCGCCGCTCATCTTTTCCTTTCCGCCTCGACTTTTGGTTCCATCCTTCCTGACCTACTTCACCATGTCACACTGCCCTAGTAAACAGCGTGGAACGTTTAGGAAAAGGGGATCTAATTTGAAGCTCTGAAAGATGGTTCAAGGATGCAAGTGTCTGAATCTGACCCTCTTTTGGTCACTCGTTCTGTTGTCAGTTGCGGGAACGCGCTTAACGGGCTCTTCTGTATTTTTTGCTTATTATTTTTGCCCTAAAGCAGCTTCCCTTTGTTGTAAATAAGAGGAACTTCACCCTCCTCACTGAAAGAACTAACAGGTGAAAATTCAGCGCTGCCAAATTGTCGTACTCTGAACATTGCATTTGTCATTTTTAGGCTGGAAGACTGACGCAGCCACACAAACAGCGATAGAACATTAAAATTAGCGTTAAAACTGTTATTTATTGATGCTCTTTGTGTTTTTTGCTAGATATCGGTCAGAAACTACGAAAAATGCAATGCGATGAGTACGATAATTTGCCAACGCTGGGTGGAATGTAAGGTACAGAGACAGGACAGCAAGGATTTAGCTCAACGCTCCTGCATACTATATCTACGTATATACGATAGAATAGATATACAGATGCATGTTTTGATTGAATTCTTAGGACGGCATGTATTCTCCGAGGAAAATGATCAGATACAGTCATTATAGTTTTTCATGTATCAAATTCTGGATGTCTTTTTGTATGTTTTCCATGAGTATGTTACACCCACACCCACACACCCACCCACACCCACACACCCACACCCACACCCACACCCACACACACACACACCCACACCCACACCCACACACCCACACACCCACACACACACACCCACACCCACACACCCACACCCACACCCACACCCACACATACACATACAGGATGCTTATATTCAACTTCTTAACTCCTACCTCAAAATTGCAGGCCCTTTCGTGTTTGCTGTGACCCACAACCCAAAACCATCGTGTTACACCGTTCGTTTATGACACCCATCCCCACCTTCTCCTCCTCTTCACTTCGCTGCTGTTCTTAATGGTTGTCTCTCTTTACCAGACACCGCGAGGCTCAGAAAGCACTGTAGCGTCTGGAGTATAGATGATCGATGACAGCCTGCTTCCACCTTCCCTCCAAGATGTGTGTGTGTGTGTGTGTGTGTGTGTGTGTGTTTACTTAAGACTGCCTGCCTACTTGCCGGGGGAGCGGGAGAAGCAGCTCGCTCGCCTCCCTCCGCCAAGCCTCCCATCATACCAAACTAAGAGGTATCTAACTTGCTTGCTTGAGACTTGAACTATTTCGTGTGTCGTTTACTATTTCGCCGAGGCTGTGTCTGCGCGTGTGTGTCCGTGTGTGTGTGAAACCGCATAACCCGCAGGTATCCGAACCGTGGATTTATAGGTTTCAACACACCTTTATTATAGACACTTGACTGACGGATAGGACTGCGTTTGGTCCGCTTCCCAGGATGGACTACTACACACACACACACACACACACACACACCATCTCCACAACCACAGCCACAACCACAACCCCCACCACTGTTCAACACACCGGCGGAACCTCTTCAACCTGACCCTCTAATTACAGGCCCATACGTCTTTAAAGTCACCACTATATACCGTAGAGCGAGGTCCAAACTACGGTCCGGGAGCCCTTCAGACCTCGCCACCCTCGCCAGGCTCAGCGCAGCGGGGAAAACTCTATCATGGTATAACACGTACAGGACAGGGAGCGGTGAAAGGGACGCCTCATGTTTGTTGTTGCTGTGCGTGGCGGAACTCGTGACTGAGATAGCACCGTCCAAGCCCAACACGTCCCCATGCAAAACTGAGTGTCACCTCCAGAGAGAGAA